>NW_004798187.1:161550-171550 GCF_000002075.1 Aplysia californica | reverse complement strand
AAAGACAGCAGTAAGGAGGAGCCAAGGAGTAACCGTAGAAAGGCTGCAGAAAGAGTCAGGAGCCCAGAGGAGGGGGCAAAGGAGGTGAGGGGGTGGGGGGCAGAAAGTGGAAATGAAAGCAGAACATTGCTAGAGATCAGGAAAGGAGGTGAAAGGAGACAATTTTAGAGAAGACAATTTTTTGGTCGCTACCCGGATTCGAACCCGGGACCTTTTGAATGAGAGGCCAACACCTTAACCTCTAGGCCACGAGAGCCCCCGTCTTAGAGTCAGTCTTGGTGATCCTAGAGCAAACATGAGTACTAGCATTCCTTTCTTTCTCCTACGACTTGGAACTTGGACGCCATGTTTGGGTATAAATGGGTACATTTTGTCCTATCACTATTTTCAACCCACTGGTGTTTTCATACTTGTAAACTGTGAACCTATAGAATAAGTTTGATTTAGTGAGTGTGTGCGTGTTTTTAAAACTCTCAAATGCTAATTCATAAATTCTGTGTGACGGACCAATTCGTGAAAATGGTGCTGTACTAATTCAGGAGTAGATCTCTAGATAAGTTGTGAGACAGGAAAGTTTTTTCCCTTCAATTTTTTAATGAATTCATTTAGTTATATTCATTATTCATTTATATTTTGTGTACAGATTCAGTAATTTTCTTCTTTTTTTTTTTTAACAAATGAGAATTCATATATAAGTGTTGAAAAGGGTTTCCCTTTCCCCTCTCTCTCTCTTATATTTTTTAAATATATGTAATTCATATAAGTGCTGAAAAGGGTCTCTCTCATATTTTTTTTTGGATAAATGTTAATTCATATAAGTGCTGAAAAGGGTCTCTCTCATATTTTTGGGGGGATAAATGTCAATTCATATAAGTGTTGAAAAGGGTCTCTCTCATATTTTTTTAAATGCTACATTAATTCATCTATATAAGTGTTGAAAAGGGTCTCTCTCTCTCTCTTTCTCTCTCTCTCACACACACACACACACACACACACACACACACACACACACACACACACACACACACACACACACACACACACACACACACACACACACACACACAAATTATTAACACAGAGTGGCTACGAAATAAAGAACAAAAAAGAATTCTTGTCTTTTTTTAAAATTTAAGCATTCTACAAAGCATAGGTGATATTGAATACAATATTTTTTAAAACAAACAAACAAAATAAAACACCAAAAAAATAACACACACACATTAAAAAATTTCAAAAATAGACACCAGAAAACTACATAAGAAATTCAGAATAAGGAATATGAAAAGAGAATAAATGAATTATATGAAATTCAAAATGTAAACAATAAAAGAGAAATATAAACGAGTAGAAAAAATTCAAGATGTTCAATATATATATATGAAAGTTCATCAAATTGTGGGGATGAGTCCAATCTTCTCTTTCATCGTTTTCTTGCTGCAGAAATTTCCCCCTGGTCATCATCTGTCTCATCAGTTGTTTTCTCCAGCATTCGTTAATTTCCTAATTTTGTCCTCTTATTCTTATCACTGACACTGGTATGGAATCCACAAGTTTCTCGAATTCATAACAATCGAGTACACACTCACACATACACACAATGTTAACAATTCACATTCGCGTATGCTTAAGTTATGAATAACAAATACGATGTAATCAAATGCATAAGACCCCCCGAAAAAAATAAAAAAAATAAATAATAAAAAAATACATACATGTAAGTAAAAAAACACCAAAAAAATGAAATAAATATTTTTTTAAAATCAATATATTCAATAGGAAAAGAGAAATGAGTAACTCATAGTTATAATTCACATTCATGTTGGATAAAGTTACATCCACACACATATATAAAAAAAAATGCACAACCACGTCCATCTTAAGCAGAATATGATTTTTTTTTTTTTTTAAATGCAGAACTCTCACAGACACACCCTTCTCACAAACCTCAAACATTTTAATCACTGTTTTTTCTTTTCCAATTTTGTGGAGATTTATACTTTTAAGACGAACTGGGGCGATGAGTCCTATCTTCTCTTTCATCGTTTTCTTGTTGTAGAAATTTTCCCTCCTCGTCATCCTCTGTTTCATTAGTTTTTTCTCCAACGTTCGCTAATTTCCTGATCTGTCGTCTTATAGCTGGAATGGCAGTTACAAGTTTCTCAAATTCCTCACAGTTGAGGCATATACCTTTTTTCTGCGGCACAAGTTCATTGTTAGAATTTTTGTAAAACCATCTGATGTTGAGACGGGTTTCGTTGTTGAAGTCAGAGACGGTGACAAAGATGTCTCTTCCCAGGTGAATATGACTGGCCATAGCGTCGGGTAGAGTGGATGTCTGAGTGAGCGAGTAACCTCGTGTGATCGCTCGGGTTTTTTTTATACACTCCCCGAGCTCGTTATCGTAACTGTATTATCTTCAGGCTCACCGAGCAAACACTCAGTGGCCTCGCGACCTAAATACTTTTCTAATAAAAGCCTCTGGATGAAGTTTCTAAGGCGCTCTCTCTTGCATCCGTACATAATCGTCAGAGGTCTGGGAAATACTCCACCCTTTCTCAAAATGCTTTAAAATGTTATCTCCCAGATTTTCAAACAAGTGTTTGTGCGCCATTTGGTTTTCCAATCCCGGAGGCCACTCATCACTGCTGCTACACGCTGGACATTCGGACTAAGAAGCTTGACTTATAGCATCTAAGGTTGCATCTGGGAAGTCAGACAAATCCATTTTTCGTTCTTTCTCTCTCTCTCTCTCTCTCTCTCTCTCTCTCTCTCTCTCTCTCTCTCTCTCTCGCTCTCTTTCTCTCTCTCGTGAACGTAAAGTAAGAACCTCTCTCTCTTCTTTACTTTTCAAGTGATATATTTCATAAGAGCACAATTATTGATTAACTACTATACTATGTCGGATAGTACCCCGTAAAGTAAAATGTGAATGGGTTGAGGTAAGGGGTTTTTAAACTTCAGCTCCAATCGCAGAGACCCAGATTTAATTAGTTCAATCTGATTACCGTCTAAAATACTAGATGTAAGGTCAGACTCAAAAGCAATTACATGTATCCAAAACCAACTCAGAATACAACACTACCCAAAATCAGGGCACTTCGGACCATTACCCAAAACCAGGTGGATTTGGACCATTACCCAAAACCAGGTGGATTTGGACCATTCCAATACCCCAAACCAGGTGGATTTGGACCATTACCCAAAACCAGGTGGATTTGGACCATTCCAATACCCCAAACCAGGTGGATTTGGACCATTACCCAAAACCAGGTGGATTTGGACCATTCCAATACCCCAAACCAGGTGGATTTGGACCATTACCCAAAACCAGGTGGATTTGGACCATTCCAATACCCCAAACCAGGTGGATTTGGACCATTACCCAAAACCAGGTGGATTTGGACCATTCCAATACCCCAAACCAGGTGGATTTGGACCATTACCCAAAACCAGGTGGATTTGGACCATTCCAATACCCCAAACCAGGTGGATTTGGACCTTTAGTTACTACTCATATTTTAGGTCAAGGACAAGAAATACTACTGTACTTTTTTTTATAGTAGAGGGTTTTACGGCGCTCGCAACTGCACAAGGTCATATGAGCGCCAAGGGGTGGGTGTCAACAGAGAAGTCTTTACAGGGAATAGACTGCTCACCTCTCTAGCTTCAACAGCACAAGGTCTGCTTCGACTATCATTCAAGGCACCCCGGAAATAGCAGGTCACAAGAGAGCGACAAACATACAAAAGAAGTAGAGGAAAATGACAATAGTAAGGATCAGGAAAGAAAAAGCTGCAGTTCCCTGTTGTAAATCAGGCACAGTTATGAGCGTGACATGAGTCAGCCCATTTACAATTCTACAAGGCTTGAACGAGAAATGTCCCCCCTTTGGGAATGGCCTAAAGACACTACAGTCAGTGGCACTGCCCCAGGGGGTATACTGTACTTAAAAGAAACACTATCATACTATCAAAGAAATACCTGTACAAGAAATACTATCCTACTTTAAAGAAACACTATTGTACAAGAAACACTATCGTACTTCAAAGAAATACTATCCTACTTTAAAGAAATACTATCACACAAGAAATCGTACTTTAATTACTATCGCGCAAAAAATACTATCCCACAAGAAATACTATCGTACTTTAAAGAAATACTATCGCACAAGAAATACTATCGTACTTTAAATAGTACTTTAAAGAAATACTATCGAACTATAAAAAAATCTCAATGTCAAAGTATCATCCCAAACATTGACAAAAATTTCAAGTACCGGTAAGTAAAATAGCGAGAGACAGCACTAGAAATGTACTGTTGTAAACCAAGAACATAATAATATAGTAACACGACTCCAGTGGAGACTTCGTTCTCGGGGGACTAAAATCTACATATCTTCTCACTTTCTCTTTCACAGGTCATTGACAATGGTTCGCCGAGAGCTGAGTTACATTTTTCTTGTTTTTAAATGGATGTGTTTTTACACCCCCATTCACAAATGTGAGGAAGCGTGGTGGAATCAGGCTCTCGTCAAAATAATGAAATCGAAGAAAACAGCAGTTTCCTCCTTGCTTAACAATTTTTATCTTATTTTTGTTTTTTGGCACAACACCTTTTATGTCCATTTACAAAAACATTCCTTTGAGGATTTCACCTAAAAACGTTGATTAAAGGCACAAAAATATAAATTTACAGTTTCCATGGACTCTCTAGCTTTGGAATTTACCAAGCTTTGGCAGCCATTTTCTCGTTAATTTTACCTCTGAAACCTGGTGACCCCCCCCCCCCCCTTCCTTCAATCCGAAATATCTCCACTTCTATTGAAGATGGATGGGTAATTGTTTCATTGAAAACAAGACAAATGAACAAGCTTTAAGATGATACCAATAACTCAATAAGCCCAAAGATTGACGAGAGCCTGATTCAACCACACTGCCTCACATATAGATCATTCAGGAGGCGGGCTTCCAACCCTGCCTGTGAGGGCCCACACAGGCTGAGAGGGATACAACATCCCAAGAGAATAACCAAGATGTTCATTAAAAGAAGAACTCTCCAAGAGAAAAACTAAGATGTTCATTAAGAAGAACTCTCCAAGAGAAAAACCAAGATGTTCATTAATTAAGAAGAACTCTCCAAGCTCGGGAGACCATCTCATGTCTCCTGCGTGCAACAGCAAAGTGCCTAACCGCTACAAGACACAAAGATCATGACGGTGGGACATAGTTTGCCAGGTGATGTCTGCCATGTTGCATATCAACATAAACAAACAACAAACATGTGTTCCTTTGACTTTGAACCGTCTGATTTCATTTTTTTTTTTTTAAGTAGATTTATTACGCCCCCCTCCACATAATGTAATTTAAATCATTTTAGAGGCATTTTGTTGGTATAGATGGCTCTGATGTTGTCCAACATTTGTCCCCTAAAGCTGTACTCTTCAAGTGTTTGCCACACTTTGTTTCTATCTACTCAATCAAAAGCTTTTTCCTGGTCTACAAACACAAGATTCAGTTCTTTGTAGTATGCAATTGTCCTTTCACTCAGTTGTCTTAGAGCAAAGATAGTGTCTGTGCACCCTCTCCCTTTTCTGAAGCCCATCTGCGCCTCACTCAATAATGGTTCCACCTTGTGCCTTGTACGCTGTTCCAAAATCTTTGCGTACATCTTGCCTGTGTGGCTCACAAGGGAAATTCCTCGGTAGGTGTTGCAGTCTTTCTTGCTGCCATTCTTCTTACCGATAGGTATCACAACTGCAAGCTGCCTGCTAAATGCGAAAGGGTTAATATCCCCCCTTTGGAAAGGGCCTAAAGACACTTCAGTCAGTAGCACTGCTCTGGGAGGGGGGTGGGGGGGGGGGGCATTCCTTCACAGGACGCCTGGTGTCCTCTCAGTCAGGACACACGTTGGTGCATCGACATCCTGACTGACAAATGCCAAACTTCTGACATTGGAACTGGAAGTAGCGCACAGGGTTTTGCATATGATAGGGTCAGACACCCAGAACCAAGTATGATGCCCGAATGGTGGCTGGAGTGCGGCACGAAATAAAGTCAGAACAATCGTGTTCATTTCACGTGTCCAGCATGATACCAACATGATGCCAACATGATACCAACATGATACCAACTGAATTCATAGAGCAGCAGATGGTAGCGTTGGCTGGTGGCACAAAATTCCGTCTCATCAACTTGAGTCACGCCACCACTCAGCTGCAACTGGAGTCCGATTCTCTAAATGGTGAAATGGTACAGGTCCTGCAGAATGGTCATCACACACACACAAACACGCGTGGTGGTCAGGTCCACTAGCTTGACAGTCTCGTAGAACGGTCACTACACACACGTGGTGGTCAGGTCTAATAGCTTGACAGTCTCGTAGAACGGTCACTACACACACACGCGTGGTGGTCAGGTCTAGTAGCTTAACAGTCTTATTGAACGGTCACCACACACACGTGGTGGTCAGGTCCAGTAGCTTGAGACTGTCTCGTAGAACGGTCACTACACACACGTGGTGGTCAGGTCTTGTAGCTTGAGACTGTCTCGTAGAACGGTCACTACACACACGTGGTGGTCAGGTCTTGTAGCTCGTACTTGTGGTCATACTCCAGGGACACTGTCCACTTGTCCAGATGCTCAACTGGGGTGAACTCATCCTGGCTAAACAGAAACAAAAAAGAGATATATATCATTGTCATCATCACCATCATCACCACCATCATCATCATCATAGACCAAACAATTCCCATTTCTTTTGTTTTGTTTTTCTTGAAGCATAACAATTTGTACCACGTTGGCACATTTTTACGTAACTAACAAATATCAGCACCCAAATCAGGACATGGGAAAAAAATAATAGCAGATCACAAGAGAGTGACAAACATACAAAAGAAGTAGAGGGAAAATGACGAAAGTAAGGATGAGGAAAGAAAAAACAGCAGTTCCCTGTTGCAGTTCAGGCACAGTTATGAGCGTGACATTGATGGAACAGCCCATTCACAATTCTACCGTGCATAAGAACATTGTCCCCCCTCTGGGAAAGGCATTTACTAAAAAAGACACTTAAGTCAGTAGCACCGCGTCAGAGGGTTCTAAAATCAGGACATGGGACAAAAACCCCCAAAAACAAAGACAGTGTGGTCGAATCTGAAATTCCATAATGGGACATCTTTTGGCAAATGGTTCGACTGCAGGGAAAAAAAAAATAATATGAATATAAGCACGAGTGTCTGTAGAATAATACATAATACATTTTTGTAAAAAAAACAATACATATCAGTAAAACAATATACACATGCACGAATTAAGAAGTATGAAAAGTTTGTTTGTTTTAGTAAGGTTTTACGACAATCGCAACTGCATAAGGTCATACGAGCACCAAGGGGTGGATGTCAACAAAGAAGTCCAAACGGGGAATCGGGCTAACTCTGCTCACCTCTCTAGCCTCAACAGCACAAAGTCTGCTTCGACTATCAAGGTACTCCGGAAAGAGCAGTTCACAAGAGAGTGACAAACATACAAAAGAAGTAGAGGGAAATGACGATAGTAAGGATGAGGAAAGTTCCCTGTATCTGTATGCAGTTCAGGCAGTTATGAGCTTGACATTTTAGTTTTAGTTATAAATAGCAAGAGTTTTATGGCACTTGCAACACAAAAAGGTCATATAAGTGCCGAAGATTAGAGGTGTTACATGAGAGTAACAAACATAAAAAGAAGAAGGGGAGATAAGGACGATAGATGTTAGATAGAAAAGAAGAAGCAAACCACACCAGAGCACCCGCCAACCACCCACACTGTAAGGATTCCAGTGAGAGCACTACATAACGTTTCTACAGCACAACACACTCACACAACATCTATCATTCAATAAGCACATGGATGGAATTAATCCACTAGAAAACAAATTAACTTGCTATCAGAAATGGCAGGTGAATCAGAGATCTTGCCTCAGAGATAGCCTTGGTAGTGTTGAAAGATGCATCAACACTGACCTCCCCTCATCAGGTTAAGGGGTCACGAATACACTTCTCTACTGCGTAGCTAGCTGCTAACTTTTGGGAAAAAAAAAACCCCACAAAAAACCCCAAAACCGCGCTTCCCATGCAGCGACTCAGGATGGTAGGTATTGATCCAGTTATCCCCCTTCAACCCTCCCCCCCTCTCTCTCTCACACACACACAAGCTATTCAAAGTAGCTCTGCCTGCGGTAAAAGATCTCTCCAACTGATTTATAGGCTTTGTTGTTCTCAGTAATATTCTGGCCTTGATTGTTCATCATTTGTGAAGCAGCACGGTGAAATCAGGCACTCATTAAAATAATCAAAGCGAAAGAACTGGCCATTTTCTACAGGTTTGAGGATTTTTATCAAATTTTTTTTTTTTTTTTGCTCAACACACCTTTCATACCCGTTAAAGATTACATTTCTGTGTGGATTTTACTGAAAAATGCAGATTGAAGGCACAAAAATGTAAATTTTCAGGGTCTTTCAAGCTAAAGAAATAACACATCTTTGGCGGCCATTTTCTCATTAATATTAACTCTGAAACCAAACGACCCCAGGCTTTAATCACAAATATCTCGACTTCTATTCATGATATAATATGAGTACTTTTTCCACCGATAACAAGACAACTGAACAAGCTTTAAAAGGACACCAATAACTCCAAATGTCCAAAAATTGAAGAACACCTGATTCTACCGCGTCGAGACACATTTTTCTTCAGCATCAGCAAGTGCGTTTTAAACTATAGTAGAGGGTTTTACAGCGCTCGCAACTGCATAAGGTCATATGAGCGCCAAGGGATGGGTGTCAAAAGTCTTTACAGGGAATCAGATTTACTCTGCTCACCTCTTGAGCTTCAACAGCACAAGGTCTGCTTCGACTATCAAGGCACCCCGGAAATAGCGGGTCACAAGAGAGTGACAAACATAAGAAATAGAGGAAAATGACAATAGTAAGGACTAGAAAAGAAAAAGCAGTAGTTCCCTGTTGCAGATCAGGCACAGTTATGAGCGTGACATGATGAATCAGCCCATTTACAATTCTACTGTGCCAGAACGAGAAATGCCCCCCCCCCCCCCCCCTTGGGAATGGCCTAAAGACACTACAGTCAGTGGCACTGCCCCGGGGGGTTAAAAGCAAGTGCGTGACTGTGAGGAACAATACATGTACTAAAAAAGCAGAGAATATATGTTTTCCGACACAAAAACATACTTCTGTACTAAGAGACCCTAAAAAATGTATACATTCAAATATGGCCGGCACTATTTCTCCGAACGTTCGGGAAAATAAAGCTGGGCACTATTTCTCCGAACACTCTGAAATCACACCCTTTCCCGCATATTTCGGATAATAAAAATAAAATATAGATCTATAATTATATTATAGGCCTACCAAAGATTGTTCGTATACAATATGGTTCAATCGGTCCAAAAAATGTCCGTATTTATATAAAGAAATGCTACAGTTCCAAACAGTTTTTCGCTACAGATATGACGTGTGGCCTATGAAGGGTGCTGCTCTTAAACTTAATGTGTTGCGTTCACTCGTGAGCTGTCTAGATCTAGATCTATGGAGGGTTATTGATAACGACACATAGAGCTAGCATCTGCGTTTGTCGAGGCCGCGACCAATCAATCGTGGCTCGATTTTTTGGTCCCCGAAAAAGTCAAAAAAAAGAAAAGAAAATGAACCTCTTTACTTTTGAAAGAAAGTTCACTTAGCTTCACTTCGTCTCTTTCTCACTTGTCACCACGTTGATTTGTTGAATACGTTACAGTTACGTACGATTTGTATTGCTGTTCCTCTTTTATTTTTCGTTTATTTTTCCCTCTTTGTGGTGTTATATTTTGTTGGTGTGTATTTTTTGTTCTTGATGTGTTGTTTTTCTATTAATTTTTGTTGTTGGGGAAAATGGGGGGGGGGGGGGGGGGGTGGAAAAGAGGGAACCACATTTTTATTTTTGGGGGTTCACAAAAAGGGACTGGGGTGAAG
>NW_004798187.1:147183-161393 GCF_000002075.1 Aplysia californica | reverse complement strand
TGAAACCTTTTCTTTTCCACGTTTTACACTCATCTAAAAATCTCTAGACTAGATCTAGCTTTGAAAATTGAAATAGACTAAACCCAAAAATTTGCTCCGTTTTTTTTTTTAATGGACGATAACCGTCCACTCAATAGAAAAGAGGGTCAGATTTCTCCGTCTCTCGGGTGCCTCAGGCAGTACCCGCCTCGCTAAACCAGTGGGCACACGGCCGGAGAAGAAGCTGAGAACAGATACCACCATTGATTTGCTCCTTCCCAGACCTCGCAGAATGACGGAATGAAAGTTGGCGCCGAACTCTCGCAAATAGGCAAACAATCACGACCAGAGCGGAAGCCGGAAACCGTTCGGAGAAATAAAGATCGGCACTATTTCTCCGAAGGTTCGGAGAAATAGTCACTTCGTTCAAATATATCTTTTATTTACTGGTTGGCAACTACGCTTCTACTTCAGGGGGTGGGGGTGGGGGTGGGGGTGGGGCGAGGGGGGTGTTTACGGCGCTCACAACTGCATAAAGGAATAAAGGTCATATTATGAGCGCCAAGGGGTGGGTGTCAAAAGAGAAGTCTTTACAAGGAATCAGAATTAGACTGCTCACCTCTCTAGCCTCAACAGCACAAGGTCTGCTTCGACTATCAAT
The DNA here is from genome assembly GCF_000002075.1 of Aplysia californica. NCBI lineage: Eukaryota > Metazoa > Mollusca > Gastropoda > Aplysiida > Aplysiidae > Aplysia > Aplysia californica. Next base: position 160,753 of record NW_004798187.1, on the reverse strand, counting down.
GATCAAGTTCAAGGCAGGCACCCCGGAAATAGCAGGTCACAAGAGAGTGACAAACATACAAAAGAAGTAGAAGAAAATGACAATACTAAGGATCATTGTTGTTTCTATATCTATCACTGCCATATCTATGACTGTTACTGTTATATAAAATCATTACGATTGCTACCTTGTAAAACCTTCAATGATGTGTTTATCAGATTCAGCATGCCACAAGTAGAGTTCGTAACAATTGACTGTAGAATTCTGTGGTAACAATTAACTTGAATTGTAAACTTTGCCTTGTAGCATTCAGCAGTCAGATTTATGCTAGCTTTTGTTATAGTCCTTAATTTATATGGTCCAATAGACTTCTGAGTTTGTTAAATCGGACCCAACAAGTTCCAAGAATCGTACAGTTATCAATGTACATTTTAGTATATTTGTATTACTACATTATGAATTTGTTTAATCCTATCAACTCAGGATTTAAGTGGGTGTGTTAGACTATTAGATTGCTTATCAATAGAAGGAAACAATAAATCCTGGATTGTTGGTCCCTATATTACCATGATTAAGTTGAATTATGTCCCTGTAATTGTACTTTTATTTTATCTACCCTCACAACAAAGATTGTCTGATCTTAGTTATATTTACTCACTCCTCCTTGTGTTATTAATCACATGTGCTCAAGCTCATTATGATTTAGTCTTGTCAGTGAAGCCAGAGAGGGCAGACCTCATATCATTTTCTTATTAAATCAACCTTCTTCATTTAGAAACGGAGTTTTTACTTTTGTCTTATTAAATACAAAAATGATCAAAATAAAGATTTTTTTAAAAGTGAAATTGTGCTCTGGTCTTGACATTCGACTATCGAACGTATAAACAATGGTGGAAAATCAGTGTATAGATATAGGCTTGGTGATCGCACCGTCAGGATTGAAGTTCCCGGATTTGCGTAGCCTACTGTTACTGTTAGGGATGCGATGACATTAAATTGAACAGCGGCAACGGAAAAATGCCATTTTCAACCCTCGGAAAGCTTTACAATTCTGTCCTTTCAAAGACCCATTCCATTTCCATGTTGTGTATGTTACATCGTTCTGAGCTATATTTTCACGTCTCTTGAAGAAGAGCTTTTTTACAAGTAGGCTACAACTACAAGATATTTTTTTTAATGCGCAGGTAGATCTTGATCTAGAAATCTAAGCTCATGTCATTGTCACAGTAAGCTTGAGTAGGCCTTGATCCTAGGTCTATCATTGCCAGCAATCGTTCGCCGATTAGCCAGAGAGAGCTCCGGGGGTTTCTATTAATGTGGTAGGCCTGGATCTAACTAGATTCTATGGAAAGATCTAAGACTCAAGATCTAACCTTGAATGAAAATGTCGATCTGTATATATATATATATGATTTCAACCCTCTAAATTGATGGTACAAATAAAATTATACCACAAAAAAACCCATAAAATCAAGACTAAATATAGTGCAGTGTCTTTGATGTGCCTCTGCTCGGGCTGTCGTAGCTTCCATATATATATATATTACATTTTATTAATATTTACAAATCAAGCACAGGATGAACTTGAAGTACTGCGGCATGCCACTCAGCCGGGTAGTGTTTCGTTAGTTTAGTTTTAGTAAGAGTTTTACGGCACTTGCAACACAATAAGGTCATATAAGTGCCGAAGATTAGAGGTGTTACAAGAGAGTAACAAACACAAAATAGAAGGAGGAGGAGAGATCAGGACGATAGACGTTTGATAGGAAAGAAGAAGCAAACCACACCAGAGCACCCGCCAACCACCCACTGGGTAGTGTTTCAACTCGTCTTTGATTGTGTTGTTCTTGGCGGTCACTGGTTTCGAGGATTTTTTGCCAAAAACATACATGTACTTGATGTACCTTGTACTTGTACTGCACAGTACTTCCAAAATTCTTCCTCAAACTCACGATACGATTTAAAAATTCGTCCCACTTTGAAGGGATGGGGAGTTGAATCCCCCGTTCTTATTGAGAGAGAGAGTGAGAGAGAGAGAGAGAGAGAGAGAGAGAGAGAGAGAGAGAGAGAGAGAGAGAGAGAGACAGAGACAGAGAGAGAGAGAGAGAGACAGAGAGAGAGAGAGAGAGAGAGAGAGAGAGAGAGAGAGAGAGAGAGAGAGAGAGAGAGAGAGAGAGAGAGAGAGAGTGGAAAGGGTGGGAATGGGGGATGATGGTGATGATGATGATGATGATTATTATATTATATTATAAGTGAAATGACGATATAATTTACATGATTTAGAAAATTATAAACTGAAAATAGCAACACTAACATAGGCCACTCGGGGTAACTTAAGCCACTTACAATAAGTTACAAAGAACGGTCTGTACAAAGGAACAGATTTAAACGTGCAGCCATCGTTGTGTTCAGCAGGCCAACCCCAAGCCAGATTTATTCGAGTAGTACAACCAGTTGCAGATGTCTAATACAATGCCAGGTTGGCTAATTGATTATACCACAGGAACAATCTTGTTACATTGACGACAATGAACACAATATTTCTGTCAATAACTTTGACAGACTAAAAAAAAAAAATGAATACGTAAATACTGCTAGCAACTTAGACAGACACCTTCAAAAACGACCTAAGTGTATCTTAAAAAAACAAAAACAACAATAATCCCCCCCCCCACTCCAGAGTCCTATAGGCTACTCCGCATTGCTCACTTTCAATGAACTTTGGTGACCCCAGCATCCGCAGGTACTCACATGATGCGAACACGCGCAGGTTCACTGACGGGTCACGTTGGTAAGCCCGACAAGCTGACTTTATGAAAGTGGCAGGATAGAGCAGGGGTTGGCCACGAGAGACATGGAGGAGATGTGTGGAAAGGGACATGAGAGAGAAGAAGCTCACTTGGAACAAGCTAGGAAGGACGGCCCTGGATAGAGATAAATGGAAGGAGCTTGTATGTGGCCTATACCCTGCCAGGGGTGAAAGGCATAGATGATGATGATGATGATGATGATGATGATGATGTCACAAATGTGGCGTTATCAGACCGGGAGGGTTGAAAGGCATAGATGATGATGATGATGATGATGATGATGATGATGATGATGATGATGATGATGTCACAAATGTTGCGTTATCAGACCGCGAAAAGCCGAATGAACTCAATCGCGACTGGGGAAAATGAACTTACTGACCTTATCGGATTTGGTTTTCAAATATTCGGGAACGTTAAGTATTTTCTCGGGTCATTTCCGCGGGGCAAATTACAGATTTCCTCAAACTCCCGGAGACAGAGAGCAAGAGAGAGAGAGAGAGAGAGAGAGAGAGAGAGAGAGAGAGAGAGAGAGAAAGAGAGAGAGAAAGAGAGAGAGAGAGAGAGAGAGAGAGAGTGGAAAGGGTGGGAATGGGGGATGATGGTGATGATGATGATTATTATTATTATATTATATTATAAGTGAAATGACGATATAATTTACATGATTTAGAAAATTATAAACTGAAAATAGCAACACTACTAACATAGCATTTCCACTTACTCAAAGTAATAACTAGTTTAACTAGCCTTTCCTCTGGCAACACTGAATCATGAAGATTACACTAGTTTTTCCATAGAAGCCAGATTTTAATAATAATAATAATAATAAATGACATTTATATAGCGCTGAACCCCGAATAAAGTACACAGGCTCTGAGCGCTTTACAATACAGTACACCGTACAACAGTAACATAAAACGCTGTGTTCTGACTAAATGAAAATCACTCCAAATATTCATCTTACTCATTCAAAAACTTCTAAGAGAGAGGGGGGGGGGGGGGGTTGGTCCCCTGCCGCCAGGTTTTGAACCCAGAACCTATTGAATGAGAGGTGAACACCGTAACCTCTAGACCACGATAGCCCCCCCCCCCCCCCCCCCACCAATAAGAATTTTTTAAAAGTTAGAGATAAAATAAAACAAGATAGATAAGATACGATAAGATAAGATTATACTTTATTGTCCCAGTTGGAAATTTTCTGTGGCTTTCCAGTAATTGTAAAAACACACAAATATAAACACTGAATTTAAACTAAACTTGTATGTTTCTTTCACATACAAATTTCATGCTTTGTTTTATAAATTTGGCCAAAAAAAGTTTATTAAAGGCACACAATATAATGTAATTTTCAGTTTTAAAGGACTTTCAAGCTATTAAGTTACCAAACTTTGGTGGCCACTTTCTCAAGAATGTTATTACTGACACCAGGCGACCCCCTCCTTCAATCACAAATATCTTGATTTCTACTCAAGATAGACGGGTATTTTTTTTTTCACTGAGAGCAAAGCAAATGAATAAGCTTTTAGATGATACCATTAACTCCACTTGCCCAAATATTGACAAGCGCCTGATTCCACCACGTCGTGACACAAATGTTGATGAAAATGAAAGGCAAAAAAATATAAAATTTTCAGTTTCCAAAGACACTCAAGTTTTAGAACTTGTGACAAGTCACCAAACTTTGGTGGCCATTTTCTCGCTCAATTTTATCCCTGACAACAGATAGCCCCCACCTTCTTCAATTGTAAATATCCTGAATACTATTCAAGACAGATGGGTATAATTTTCATTAAAAGGAAAGACAATGAACAGACTTTAAGATGTGATAAATAACTCCATTTGTCCCAAAATTGACGAGTGCCTGATTCCACAGAGTCGTGACACATGTATAAGACTAATAATGTCAGATTCAAATGGTCGCTTTTAAGCACAAGAAAAAGCTATTTTGAAAAAATCGAAGGTAAAGTTTTTGTCCCTTGTTCAGTTCCTTTAAAAGACAAGGATAATTTTCACTATAACCAAACAAATATGCACACCAATGAAACCTAACTTCTCCTATTGGTAGGGCAATGCCCACTTTTGGTGTTAGTAGAGATTTCAGGAAACCCCCGGCATTTGGGTCAGCCCGCTTGTCCTTAAAAAGCGACAATTAATATATACAGCCTCAAATTTTGTGCATATGTTTTGTAAGCGAGTAATAAAATTCTTTTGGGTGATCAATTTGCTTTAGCACATTGTGAGAGCGCCTCAGGTCACCACTTAAAGGAGAGCTCATTCCCACAGACGAACATTCACAGTCCGAGCAAAACAGTTTCCTTTTCTTCCCTCTCCAGCTCTGGCACTCTGCTGAGACATCAGGACACGATGAGTTTCTGCAGACACTGATAGGTCTGTGTTGCTCACTGATAGGTCTGTGTTGCTCACTGATAGGTCTGTGTTGCTCACTGATAGGTCTGTGTTGTTCACTGATAGGTTTGTGTTGCTCACTGATAGGTCTGCGTTGCTCACTTCCCTCGATAAAAGAATCACAATCTCTCACAGGGCTGTCTAGCTCAGCTTCAACACGGCCACTGTTTCCACATAAATAGTCAGCTTTACTTACGTCAGCAGTGAACAATTTCCTCTTGAGTAGGCTACACTTCTCAGCACTACATTTGCAGCTAAATTTGCCAGCACCATTGGCATTTGTAGAGCAAACCAATTTCCGCTTCTGAAAATACGAACTTGCATCCTGCGGAAAACAACTTGAACAAGAAGAAACACAACAGCATGTCTTATTGTGACATGTGTTCAACACATTCGATTCACCCTTTTTGCTACATGATGTGTTCAACACAGCTAGTTCACCTTGGCGTGTAGGTGTGCCAGAAGCCTTCCTCCTTCTAAAATCACAGTCAATAAAAGTTCTGTGAGCAGCATTGCCTAAATCACTGTTGGTAACATTTCTACAACATTGTGAAGTTCTTTCCTGAGTGGCGGAGCTGTTTGTAGCACTATTTTCCCTTGAGCCGTGGCCATTGTTGTTTTCAGTAGTGTCACTTGTCTTGTCATGAGACTGGGTCGTGTCATGAGACGGGGTCGTGAGATGAGACTGGATCGTGTCATGAGACGGGGTCGTGAGATGAGACTGGGTCGTGTCATGAGACTGGGTCGTGAGATGAGACTGGGTCGTGTCATGAGACGGGGTCGTGAGATGAGACTGGGTCGTGTCATGAGACTGGGTTTTGCCATGAGACTGGGTCGTGATATGAGACTGGATCATAACATGAGACCGGCAAACAGAGTTAGTGGAAAGGTCTTCAAAAGGGCGAACATTTGGCGGTCCGTTATTCAGTCCACATCTATGAGGTTTGCTGCCTACAGGACTCTTGACAAGACTAGCCGTAGGGACAACAGAGTCCACTCCTACTGTGGCGTCAACCTTCCCTCGTGTGATGTAACTACACGGTTTGCGGGAGTGCCTGGAAGCGGAGAGTCTCTCTTCCGCTCGCTGAGGTGCGCCCGACGCACTCTCATGTTCTGTGTCCCGCATGCTGTCACTTCGCCTGTGGTGAGTACCCAAGGAGTGACTGGGGTCGGAGGATGCAAAACATTTCTTGGTTACAATTTCAACTTTTTCCGTGTTGCTCATCTCAAGATGAAGAATCTCCGCTCCACAGCCGACACAACACTGTGAGTGTGATTCATGATCAAAGTCCTTGAACATCGGTGAAAAAGACTGCTTTACTAGGTGGTGTGAAAAATATTTGCATGCTTTCCCATAGTGGCCCAGACGTGACAAGACTCTGATCTCGGTCGCTGCTTCTGTGGGCAGGTCGCGAAGGAAATGCCAGTTCTCCGCAGGTTGTTCTCGGAGCGTGACAAACGGGCAACCCCCGGAGCCCACGCAGCCACCGGATCTTGCCTGGTAAGGGAAATTGAAAAGCAGAGAGGAAAAGAGAATAGTCGATCAGTTTTCAGTTTTAGTAAGAGTTTTACGGCACTTGCAACACAATAAGGTCATATATAAGTGCCGAAGATTAGAGGTGTAACAAGAGAGTAACAAACACAAAAGAGAAGGGGGAATGATCAGGACGATAGATGTTTGATAGGAAAGAAGGAGCAAACCACACCAGAGCACTCGCCAACCACCCACTTAGACAGACAGACAGACAGAAATGACAGAAAGAAAGAAAACAAGTAGGACGTACAAAGTGGCGCTCTCAAACCAATCGCATCTCTTCTATCGGGACACGGTAAAGAAAAGTCAAAAGATTACATTGTGGTGAATCAGGCGCTCATCAATACAAAATTGGAGAAACAGGCATTTTCGCAATTTTATTTGAATCAAATTTTGGGTCTTTTGTTCAACCCTTTAATGTCCAAATAAAGACATTTCCTTGTGAATTATATTGAAAATCGTTGATCAAAAGCTCAAAATATGTAATTTTTCAGTTTTCAAGGACTCTTTAGCTATTGAAGTTACCAAACTTTGGCGGCCATTTTCTCGCTATTTTTACCGCTGAAACCAAGTAAACTTACCTCTTTCCATCCCATATCTTCACTTCTGCTCAAGATAGATGGGTACTTTTTTTTCAACAAAAGCAAGATCAATTAACAAGCTTAAAGATGATACCAATAACTCCACAAGCACAAAAATTGACGAGCGCCTGATTCCACCGCGTCGTGACACATATATAATATTCGAGCTTTGAAAACAAACTAATAGAGGGATACTGGTTAGAGCTTTACAAATTGGTCAAAGAAACAAAGTGTGTTTGAGTCCAACAGAGGTCCAGCTACAAGGAGACTATTGTAAAATGTTGGTCTTAAAATACGACAGAATCTCAAAAGTAAGTCTTTTTTCTTTTTTTTTAAACAGAAGTCTGTGGGATCATCTAATTTTTTTTGGTCTAACCAGGTTTTCAGAGGTTGCTACGATAGAAGAAAAATGTCGGAGAATCTGTTTTCTTTCAGTTTATCACTGTATTGGATTAACAGCGTTTTTAAAAGTTTCAGTAAGCGTTTAACAGCACTTGCAACACATTAAGTCATATAGGTGCCAAAGATTAGAGGTGTTACAAGAGAGCAACAAACACAAAAAAAAAAGTAGGACTGTATTTGGTTAAACATCATATATATATTATAAGATAGTTCACTCCTCTTTTTGAGCCAAATAAAAAAGTGTCTTCAAAATTCAGTGGCGCCCTCATCGAAAAAGCGCGGACTTTGCGAACAGAGTTACCCTACTTGTGTAAAAAACAATAAAAGTGAAACTAACAAACTGTGCTATTCCTATTCTTCTTCGGGAGAAACGGAAGAAAGCTTCAAAACAAAGACTGCAGTGCCATCTGAAGCAATGCGCGGACTTCCGTGGACACTTTTTTGGCTGAGTGAACTATCTAGTTATGTACGATCTTTGGTTTGGTTTAACACTTTGGCATCACAAGGCTCATATAGTAAAAACCCTTGCCATCAAAGGCAAAGGCATTTTAGGGAAAATCCAAAGAAACTGGGTGGTAAACATCGGCGATTGGCGATATGTGACGGCAAAGTGTGAAAAAAATGAAATCATGAAAATGGTATGGATGGGTTTAACGCCCCTATCAACACTATTAGGTTATTTAAGGGACGGGACCTCCTAGTTTAACGTCCGTCTCCGATAGGACCGAGCCAAGTGGGAAGTTTGTGTAAAGTGCCTTTGTCAAGGACAAAACGTCGGACCGAGCTGAGGCTCGAACCCCCGAACCCGCAATCTCACGATTACGAGTCCGGTAGCCTAACCACTAGGCCACCGACGTCACCTCGGCAAAGTGTGAAGTGGGCTCCTCAAGTGTCTCACCTGTATAGTAGGGCAACTGTGGCCACAGTAGTCCACCCTGCGACCCTCTAGACCATACAGGTGCCGGATGTTGTAAATGTACCGTCGTTCGTTGCCGTGCCAACTGTGGTGGCAACGTGGGGCACCGTCACTTCCTGTAGGGGTCGAGAACTCTCGTTTCCATAGCAACAGTGCATTGTGAACAGACAAACCCAGTTCCTTTAGAAAAAGAGTTAGCTGGACCTGGGGAAAGCGTGTTTATTAGTGAGGCATTGTGGTGAAATCAGGCGCTCCTCAAAATAAGGAAATCAAAGAAATCTGCTCTTTTTGTACCGTGGGGGTAATTTTTTTTTTCTTATTTTCGTTTTATGGCTCAACACCTTTTTTATCAATGTAAAAACAATTTTTTGTGCGGATTTCACTGAAAATTATTGATAAAAGGCACAAAAAATGAAAATTTTGAGTTTCCAAGGACTTTCAGGAAACGGAAGTTACCAAACTTTGGCGGCCATTTTCTCACAAATTTTACCTCTGAAATCAGGCGACCCTGACCTCCTTCAATCGCAAATATTTCAACTTCTATTCAGTTTAGATGGATATTTTTTTCACCAAACCGAAGGCAAATGAACAGGCTTTAAGATGATATGAACAGCCGCGTGTGCAAAAAAAAATTACGAGCTTCTGACTCCACCATGTCGTGACACATTTTAAAAAGTTTCATCTTATGAAAACCGGATGAGTTGATGCCGTCTGGGGAGTGAAAAAAAATCAACTCATCTAAAGTTCAACTGAACCGTTGGGATCTGTAAAGAAGAAGAGGTGCAGGGACCCGAGAAAACGATCAAGTGGAGTTGACTGTATACGGTTTTCTTGAATCCAGTAACCATTGGGCTTTTTCCCTTCGATATAATGTTAAAGTGCAGCCTCTCTATAGCGAACTTCGACATAACAAATCCTCTGTATAGCGACATATTGCCCAGGACCTGATTTTTACCTTTAATCTATATCATTAATAATATTTGGGCTGCTTCTCAATAACAACATTTTTTTCTGGTCCTGACGATGTCGTTATAGTGAGAGGCTGCACTGTACGTTTTAGTGTTCTTTATTTCTTTATTAACCCTGTCCGAACGCCGTTGGGTCATTTTGTACCTCCGGGGTTGTATTCTTCAGATTTTAGAATACTTCTAGTACGAAGATCTCTTTGAAACTTTCAGTATTTCTCAAAAAATCGTTTTGGCAGACGGCTATGCAAAGCCTACGGATCGGATTAACGAGTAAATTTCCTCTTTGGAAAGTGATGGCACAGAGTTCCCCACATCGTATGGGTAAGATAGTAAAACACGACGTATGGATAGGGTTAAAATTACACTCACACTGCATCCCCACACATCATGTACAAAATTCAAATGAACTTAAATAAACTAATCTGAATTCACAGTAAAATAGATAGATAAAGAAAGGACATTGCTTTGACTTATGCATGTGGTTACTTGCAGCACTGATCCACCATAGATTATCCTTACAGAGTGGAAGGGGCAAAAAATTAAAACATTTTTTGATAATTACAAATTTTAACAAGTGTGCATGTCTAAAAAGAGATCATTCCTACAATATTTGTGTTGCTTGCTATTATCACAATGCCGCCGATTGGAGTCCCGTAGGGGACTTTTGTACATTGGTTAACATTTTTTAATGATACTGATTTTTTCCTTTAGGGAAAAAGTCGTCACAGTAACACACTAAAATCATTAAAATTTCATGATCTCTTGTTCTTTTATTTTTATTCACTGAAGGAAAAATAAAACAGATTTGTTCCTACTAGTAAAGGGGTATGAGGCTGAATGTGCCACCCCCTTTTTGACTAGCCTACTTGTCCACCCCACCTCCCCCTTTAATTCCTACTCTCCTTTTTATTAGATAGCTTAGAGTAGGGGTGGGGCGTTAAACTATACCATTGCACCATTTTTCACCAACTGTGAAGTTTACTTTGCGGTACATTCTAGTGTGTGAACGTACCCGGTCGTGGTGGCGCAGTCTGTGCTGCCGTCTGAGCGTGTCCACGAGGCTCACCATACACGGTGGGAACCTGGCGGAACATCGCCACAAATCTGGGAGCTGCAGACGCCCAACATCGGCAGCCCATCTCCTTTTGCTGTGGCACGTCTGAGCTCGGTATTCTCTCTGAGAACAGAATCGGATAAAGAGGCTGTCATAGTACAGTCACATCTGCTCTAACAGTCACCTGTATAAGAATGATAAGATAATCTCCTGTACAAACGACCACCTGTATAGACAATCACCTGTATAAGATAGCCACCTGTACAAACGACCACCTGTATAGACAATCACCTGTATAAGACAGCCACCTGTACAAATGACCACCTGTATAGACAATCACCTGCATAAGACAGCCACCTGTACAAACGGCCACCTGTATAGACAATCACCTGTACAAACGACCACATGTATAGACAATCACCTGTATAAGACAGCCACCTGTACAAACGGCCACCTGTATAGACAATCACCTGTATAAGACAGCCACCTGTACAAACGACCACCTGTATAGACAATCACCTGTATAAGACAGCCACCTGTACAAACGACCACCTGTATAGACAATCACCTGTATAAGACAGCCACCTGTACAAATGACCACCTGTATAGACAATCACCTGCATAAGACAGCCACCTGTACAAACGGCCACCTGTATAGACAATCACCTGTACAAACGACCACATGTATAGACAATCACCTGTATAAGACAGCCACCTGTACAAACGGCCACCTGTATAGACAATCACCTGTACAAACGACCACATGTATAGACAATCACCTGTATAAGACAGCCACCTGTACAAACGGCCACCTGTATAGACAATCACCTGTATAAGACAGCCACCTGTACAAACGACCACCTGTATAAGACAACCACCTGTACAAACGACCACCAGTATAAGACAATCACCTGTACAAATGGCCACCTGTACAAGACAATCACCTGTATAAGACAATCACCTGTACAAACGGCCCCTTCTTTCTGATTGCCAACGCCGAGCTGTCAACATCGCTAGCGCTAGAATTTTATTATTTCCCTTGAACTTATTACTGGATCCCTCATTAGATAATCCTGCTATAACTGACATTTCGCACCAGTCCCCTCCCTCTCGTTATAACAGGATTCCACTGTATAATGACACAGTGTAAGATGTCCACCTGTTTCAAATGGTCCCTTTTCTCCACAACAATTGGTAGCCACTAGAGAATTTTTTCAACTGTACTTTTTAAAAGTTTCTTCTCATGAGGTATAGGCATACCCCCCAACTTCTGACAAATAAAAACATCAGTCAGAAGTAAAAGACCCATGCTTCTGATCTGTAACAAAGAAAGATACAGAAGGTCATTTTTACCATCATCTATCAAAATGCTTCCATCTTAACCATCTCGTTTAGTGTACTTACGACCATGGAGCATGCATCAAAATAACATTGAGTGTGTATCTAGCTTACGATTATTATTGTTTATATTGCTGCTCATTTATATTATGCATGTGATTGTAAGCCTACTTGTGTGTGCATGTGTCTGCACGTGTGTGTGTTTGTGTGTGTGTGTGTGTGTGTGTGTGTGTGTGTGTGTGTGTGTACTCGTGGTGGAACACCAAACCAATGTGCCAGGATCTGGACAATAAAGATGTATCTTATCTTATCTTATCTTATACTATTTTCTTTAATTAAAGCAGCAGCTCTTCTTTTTAGTCTTTAGTTTTAGTAGAGTTTCTATGGCGCTCGCAACTGCATAAGGTCATTTGAGCACCAAGAGGTGGATGTCAACAGAGAAGTCGATACAGGGAATCAGGCTTATTCTGCTCACCTCTCTAGCCTCAACAGCACAAAGTCTGCTTCGACTATCAAAGCACTCCAGAAACAGCAGGTCACAAGAGAGTGACAAACATATGAAAGAAGTAGAGGAAAAAAATGACAAAAGTAAGAATGAGGTATGAAAAAGCAGCAGTTCCCCGTCAGTTCAGGCACAGTATGAGTATGACATTGATGAATCAGTACGGCACATTAAAAAAGTAAAAATACTAGGACTCAGGACTTAACAAACTGAATGTTACAGACTGAGAATAATGTTTTTTAGCCAAGTACATTATATAAATACAGAAACGCATCACAGACTTGCATAAAGAGGCCTAAACCCTGTTGCAGGGTGAGAAAGGCAATGAATGAATGACATTATACAGAGGTTTGACTGTAGAACATCTTCAGGAAGATTACAAGACATGGCTGCAAAAAAAAAATAATAATGATTATGTCACTGAGCACATACATCTAGCAAAATTATGACAACAAATCGACTCACTGTCAGGATGTTTGCAAGATGCAACAGCCTTTCGTCTTGCATGGCTCGTTCCCTGCTTTTTGAGGCCTGTTTCACCGTCATTCTTAAGAGAACCTCAAACTGCTCAGCAAACACTTGTTTCAGGCAGTGGACGGGGACCAAAGCCATACCCTGTGGGTGAGAGTCAACTGTCTTTTACACATCGATTGTTTTAGTATAGAGTTTTTACGGCGCTCGCAAGAGCCCACCAACCAACCCCTTAACCCTATCCGTACGCCCTGGGGTCATTTTGTACCCACGGGGTTGTATTCGTCACATTTTAGAATACTTCTCTTTGAAACTTTCAGTATTTCTAAAAATATCAGACTGCTATGCAAAGCGTACGGATCAGATTAACAAGTAAATTTCCTCTTTGGAAAGGGGTGGCACAGATATTGAATATCAAATTTGTTGATTTTCAACCAATGCCATTTCCTTCAGGTGTAATATGTTTTTTATCATTTCACAAAATAAATTATACAAAGCCAACCTATAAAATTGACTTTTGTGTATCTCTATGTCCACAGGACTAAAATCAGAGAAATAACAAGGAAATCAAAGAAATCTGCTCTTTTTGTACCGTGGGGGTAATTT
>NW_004798187.1:144424-146990 GCF_000002075.1 Aplysia californica | reverse complement strand
AAAAAACCAAAAAAAAACAACCCCACAAAAAAACAACAACAAAAACCCCCAAAACAACCTGGATTGCCAGCACGCATCACAAAGTTTACCTTGTCCAGTTCCACTTGTCTAGAAGCGACCAGCCCAAAAACACAGTGGAAAGGCAGGGAAATCTTTTCTTGGGTCTCACATTGGCATATCTCTGACGCAACATTTGTCCACCTCAGAAACTGGCTTTTCAGCGCCAGGCAGATATATTGTAAGTTCTCCATTTCATGATGCTGACTTGCGGTTGTGCATTCCTGGGCAGCTGAAAGTGAAAGAAATAGAACTTGGACATGATCAGACTAAAGGACACAGAGACAAGTAGCAGCCCCCCCCACACACACACAAATTAAAAATGTGATGATGAAATTATAGAGTTGTATCACTTCAGCATTTATAAATTATATTCCAAATGAGGAGAAGTTGTTCCCGCATCCGATCCGGACATTGGGGTCTGCCTTGTTAGTAATACAACTTCCTGGGCCTAGGGTGGCTAGTTCCTTTCCACGCTGCCTTTACTTCCCCAACTCGAAATCAGGTACCCATTATCGCTGGGTGGCAGGAGGGGGCTAAAAAAATATGGGTCCGAATCGAGGCTCGAACCCGAACTTTCCGCTTCAGAGACGAGCGCAAATGAGTAAACTTGCAACAAAGGCAGCTCATGAGACAGCACAAGAAAGTGCATCGCAGTTTTCTCCGACAAATGTCTTCCAGTAAAAACATTCCTATGAAAGTCAGTAACTAAAAACATCTGTTTAAAAAGATCGCGAAAACAGTCCAACATCCCCTCTTTAAATGTCTCAATTACTGGATCGGAAAAAAGTAAATCTGTCTCAAACTACAGGATCCTCGATGGTGTCACAACGTGGTGGAATCAGGCGCTCGTCAATTTTTGGGCATTTGGAGTTATTGGTATCATCTGAAACTGTTTCATTTGCCTTTCTTACGATGAAATAAAAGTCCATCTATCTTGAATAGAAGTCAAAATATTTTGGATTGAAGGAGGCGAGGTCGCCTGGTTTCAGTGGTGAAATTAGCGAGAAAATGGCTGCCAAAGTTTGGTAACTCCAACAGCTAAAGAGTCATTGAAAAAGGAAAACTGGCATATTTTGTGTCTTTAATCAATGTTTTGCAGTAAAATTCACATGGAAATGTCTTTTTATAAGGACATAAATGGGGTTGAGCCAAAAAATAAAAATCGAAAAAAATTTTCAAACTTATGGAAAAATGCCTTTTCCCTGATTTCGTTATCTTGACTAGCGCCTGATTTCACCACGCTGCCTCACTACTGGATTAATAACAACAAAAACCATGAGAGTTGCGAGAATAAATTTTCCAGGACTGGGTGTCCCTTATTCCGACAAAGAAAGGCATGAATAGATTTCAGACTTACCACTGAGGTGCATGAAGGATTTCTCCAATGTCTTGAACAAATTTCTCCATTCTCTTTCCACCATTCTGTCTAGTCTTGAGAAAAAAAGAGTTTTCTCAGCTTGGATGAAAAAGGAAGACGTCATTTTGTCTCCTCCCAAGATCAGCCTGAGAGTAAAAACAAAACAAATCGTGTCACGGGCGGGAAAAGAAAAACAAAACAATTTCTTCTAGCTTTATCCCCAAATATTTTGAAATAGAAAAATCTATGAGCATCCGTAAAAAGACATCCTTCACTTGCAGATAACTGAGATAGTAAGCCCTTCATGAGACGGAAAAAGACAAAAATATAATTTATTTTTATACACACGAGTGACTATCTATATATACAGTCTATAAGCCCAGAACTTGCAAAGAACTGAGAGTAAGCATTTGATGAGACAGAAAAAGACAAATACGGTCGAACCAGCCATGACAACCACCTGTATAATAGTATAATACGGTCACCTGTACAAACGGCCACTTTCCATTCCATTCCTTGCATATTTTCTATATAATTTCACTGTATAAAACGGTCACTTGTCCAACGCGACCGTGGACACTATATTTCATCACACACCAACCAATAAAACCTGTCTTAGACGGCCACCTCTCTCATTGCCCAATGTTTTGTCATAAATTATGTATTGGCCCCTAACTTTGTGGACGGGCCGTCATAATCCAATCATCTGTCATTATTGTAAGATAGTGACAGTCCCTTGCTCTACCAATCATGTTCCATAAGCCCCTCCCACTGTTGACCAACAGGCAACAATAAATGTTCAGCTGCTGGTGAGGTATGTGTGTGATCCCTCATAACTCATAAGCCCCGCCCACAACTCCTACACAAATCATAAGTGAAATGAGATGAGCGGTCACTGTTTACCAAGTCTGTAATAAAGTAACAATTGCCATTAACGTGAACTTGCAACAAAAGCATTGCTCGTTCTCCCAGCGGTGGCGACCCATGGGTTTGTTTTATCATGGCATTGTGTTTTCCCCGTCTGACACATTTCGCATTGTTTTACTCGTGCACAAGATCAGCAACAAAAAAGCTAACAAAAAGAAACCAACATAAAATTATAATTAACAAAAACAACCAAACGAACAAAAACAACACTCTTCCCCCCCC
>NW_004798187.1:140828-144324 GCF_000002075.1 Aplysia californica | reverse complement strand
CCCCCCCCCAACTCCTTTTTTCGAAAGAAAACGAAAACCCATTTTAATTAGCCTTGTACGGTACTCTTAAGCTGGGGACTTCAGAAGGGAATGGTTTGTTTTCTTCATTTTGATCAGTCCTGCCTAAGACCAGCCACTTGTCTTAAACGGCCACCTGTATGGCCACCTTTCAGTTTCTTTGCGACAATGGGTGGCCGTCTCACACAGGTTTGACTGTTGTACAATCTATAAGCTCAGAACAAGGACTCAAAGGGATTTTTAAAAACCTAGGGTAAAGAAAATACGAGTTTAGTTTATATTATAGTACTACTATATTATTATTATTATTATCAGTAAACTTATCAAGTGGGTTCCACTTTAAAATATTCCATAGATCTACATAAAACTTTTCACTCATGAAGCCTTTTTTTTTACCGTCCTCTTTTGAAACAGGTTAAGTAAAGAAAGGAAATCAAATCTAAAAAAAATAAATAATTCAAGCCACATTAATAAATTTACCTGAAGTAGATCTAATATCTACCTTAAAATATAATGTGACATCGCGTCCTTCGCCGTTCCAGCGATAAGACAGTCACTTTGGCTCACTATGCCAGCGTCCTGCAAAACGTCGTCCTGGTCTGCTGTGTCGGAGCACTGGGACAATCGAAGCAACAGTTGCAGCCTCGACAGGGAATACTCCTCCATCTTCTGAATACAGACTTCGCCTCTGGGAGCGGACAAGTAGAAAGTCATGGCTACCTTCACCTTCACCTATCTATCCCGTAGACTAGACTGGATGTCCATCGGTGCCGGGGCGCTTTTAAAGATTTGGCTACCAGCTTCTTCCACTCCTTCCGGTCTTCAGTTTTCTTGAGTGTGTCTTTGAGGCCTAGGCCTGTCCATTCCTTGATGTTGTTCTCCCAACTCTTCTTCTTCAGTTACCTGTAAAGAAATAATTTAACAAGTCACTTGAAAGAACATGAGTCTAGAAATCTAGATTTATAGATCTACTGAAATCACGCAGCCAGCTAGGCTAGAATCTAGTTTTAATAATTATATATAGATCTAGATAGATCTAGATCTATAATGTAATATATCCATATATAATATTACGAAGTGACTATTCGGACTCGAGTCCGAATATGAAAAAATGTTATTCGGACTCTGATTCTTGTCCAGCATGACATCACTTCCGACTTCCTGTGCCTCGTGACTCCGGCTTCCTGTCCTGCCTCACTCGTGACTCGCCTCAGGATGGGTAGAGACCGGGATCACTTCGGGCAAAATGGCGATAACTTGTGCCGGAGCCGAGTTTTTATCTTATGATGAATTTGAGGCCGGCCTGAAAAGTTAGAGCGCTTCTAATAAATGTTTATTTGTCAAGAGATCATCAGAAGCAATTAAAGATGGCCCGTTAGCGTGTGTCGGGGTCGGATGGGCGGCCTGCACACATGTGGCTGTGCGTGCGTGTCGGGGAGGGGGGCACTATCGGTCCGGGTGTTGAACGTCGCAAACGCGTCAGTCTCCCCCCTCTCCCCGGCAACTGATCATTATTACAATAATAAGGCTAGTCTTGACGTAGATCTACGTATGGAATCAAAAGTTGCCGTATGCTCAGCTCTACACAGCAACACAACTTTTTCTTGGTAAACAATCGAGATGACACAGGCTTGTGTATTTGAATGAATCGGTCTTTTTTTTTTTACACAGCTCATAATATGCAGGTGCCAGGAGGTCTGTTAATCTTCAATTTTACCTTTTTCTACAACAAAGAAAGTGGGAAACATGGGGGGTGGGGGGGGGGGCGTACCAATGAGGCGGCAGGCATTGGATAGGCAGAAAAGGTGTGGGAGAAACTAAAAAATGGCGGAAAATTGGAAGCACTGAACGATAGATCTATAGAACGAATAGATCTACACTTCCTTTTTTCCGGACCCGAGTCCGAATAACATTTTTTCATATTCAGACTCGGGTCCGAATAAGAATTTTTTTTATTCGGACTCGGGTCCGAATATGAAAGAATGTTATTCGGACTCGAGTCCGAATAATGACGACCATAATATTAGCATTATATCGCCCAATAGCCCAATATAATATAATGTTTAATCTAGATTCTATATATAAGATGTCAAATTATGTACCGCTGGACTGAACAAGTCATTGCACACTTACAAATACTTTTAAAAAAAATAGTTTGTGAGCAAGCGTCTTCTAAATGTTCTCTCAGTCAGTCACAGTGAGAATAGCCTGGCGATTAGGTAGGTTGCCATCTCTCAAAAAAATATCAAACTTCAAAATGAAAGAGTGAGATGTTTGTTAACACTCTGCAGTAGAAAAATAAATTTGAGACTTACCTCGTCTTTTCGCATTTTCTTTTTTCTTCAACTTGGGGTTACCTAGTTTTAGCCTATTTATTATCAAGAGCAACTCATTTTGGTTGACTCTAAACTAGATCCAGTAATACACAGGAACCCTAATCCATAATTCTTTTTTTAAAAGTATTAGAAGCACAAGAAGCAGTAAAGTGCTTTTGAAACACAAGAATGTCTGTGTTACAATAATGATATGATTATTTTATTAACTTTTGTTTGTATTTTAAGAAGATACAGCTTCTCAAGAAAAGTCGCGAATCCGGCCACGATTTTCTTTAACATCTTTAAAATACCAGATATAAGGACAGTAATTTAATAAACAAATAAAGATGACAATAGACTGTGAAAAATGAATCGGACGAAGAAATAAGAAACAGAGACGAAAATGTTTTGTTCTGTGCACTTGTTTAACCCGCACAGAAAGGATCCTTGTTTTTATAGTTTGAGAACATTTACAAACAATAATAGTGTCTTAGTAATGGCCCAAGTTCTGTAATCTGCTTCTCTGCATTGAGCAACGACATTAACTGTTTTTAGGCCTATAGTTTATAGATCTAGACCTACGTCTGTCCTTGAAAATATTGTGTTCATTCAAAAATCGTGCACACCCTTTAGCGGTCGGTTTATTTGAAATTTTCTTTTGGATCCCATTTGGTGCAGGTATTTTGTTGGGCCACCTTCACCTTCACTTTATTTTACTTTATTGGTGAGAATAACCCATGGATGTCTCGCTGTTCTCACCCCCCCCCCATTTTGGTGTTTCATAGCTCCCTCCCCCGGGGTGGGCATGAGGCAAGGACCTTAGGCTGACCTCTCGAAGGCTGATAAATTCACCTAGGCCCTTGTTCGCTTTTTACCGCATGGTGATTGGGAACGAATGATAAACATTTTTCGCCTCTCTGCAATAAAAAACATTTTAGTGAAGGCTCACTACCGACGCTACTGAGTGGGATGTGGGTCCGGCGCCGGCCGGACCATTCATTGTTTACACACTTGCGATAGCAGCTAGGCCTCTCTGCCTGCACACATGATTGTAATCAATTATGGTTCAAGGAACAGAGCGTGTATGAACGTAACGAGACACGAGCACGAGACTCTATTAAAATTTATATATAACTCTTGCACGACGGTTGAAAAATTTTTTT
>NW_004798187.1:119532-140199 GCF_000002075.1 Aplysia californica | reverse complement strand
TAATAATAATGGACACAATGAACAGATACGAATGATGGCACATACATGTGGTCTTGTAGCTACCGAATGATATTCCTCTAATACTAGCGGTATTTTTTTGGTTTTTGTGAGTTGGTAGTTTATTGTTCATTCACATAACATACCGTAACGCTTTAAGTCCTTTCCTTTCCTTTTATTTTTATTTTCAGGACCATAAATAATCAGCAAAGAGATGGATAAGAAAGTTCTTCTCGTCATTGTCGCTGTCATAGCTATCCTTGTCCTGGCAATCTCTTTGGTGGCTTCTTCACTGGAAAAGCTTTCCTCTAAGGAAGGTAAGTGAAAAATACATGTGTCACAATGCGTTGGAATCAGGCGCTCGTCAATTATTGGGCATGTGTGCAGTTTATTGGTATCATCTTAAAACTTGTTCAATTGTCTTGGTATTGGTGAAAAGTGCTCATATATCTAACTTGAATAGATGTCGAGATATTTGAGATTGAAGAAGGTGGGCTTGCCTGGTTTCAACGTATGGAGAGTGGGGGTGGACCAGAGAAGGGATGAAGGAGAGAGGGAAAATGAGAGAGAGAGAGAGAGAGAGAGAGAGAGAAAGAGAGAGAGAGAGAGATTTGTCCCAGCCCATGAAACATGTACATGTATTTACTTGGCCTAATGTCCTGTCTTGTGCATTTGTGTGAGTGCACCTTTAGGTCCAACTTTTGTAACGTCTACTGCCATTGTTGACGACCAAGACAAATTTATCCCTGCGAGATGAATATAGACTATCATTGTCGTTGTCATTGTTATATATAACCTAATTGTGTTGATAGGGGGGCGTTAAACCAGTACTCACTTAATAATAATACATAGCATTTGCAAAGCGCAAATCCCCGCTCAACAGCAAGCTCTATGCGCTTCACAATCCTATACTATTACCCTAGAAGAACTGAGAGCATTCTGAAATAACCTCAACTTCCTGGGAAGCATACAGTGCAAGCAGCCATTTATAGACGCTAAAACACTAACGTACTGACAAGATCTTTCGCTTACTCACTTTTCCAGTGGGTTTGCAGTATGACACTATACAGAAAGACCTGGAGGACAAAGTATACACAGAGGGACTGCACTTGGGCCCGGTCGGCTTCGAGTTTATCGTCTTCCCCAACATATACACGACAATGAAGTTCACTGGTCTGGAGGTAATCAAAGAATATTTTATTTGCTTATTTGTGTTTAGTCAAAAAATCTATGCAGCTCAAAGTCTCCATCTCTGGCTCTCTGTGTCTCTGTCTCTCTGTCTCTCTCTCTCTCTCTCTCTCTCTCTCTCTCTCCCCCCCCCTCTCTCTCTCTCTCTCTCTCTCTCTCTCTCTCTCTCTCTTTCTCTCTCTCTCTCTCTCTCTCACACCTCCCCCCCCCCCCCCCCCCCCCACATGCCTGAATGCAAGTACGCACTTGTATGTTCAGTTTTGTTAAATAGACATTTCTAGATCTAGAAGATAGTAAACCAGGATTTCAGAAATATCGTTGCTCATACTTTCAGGATTTTTAATGTGGTTTTTTTTTCTTCAGAATAGCAGACCTTACATTTTTTACTTTCACAATATAAAAACTACTCACATAAATTCTGCTTTTGCTCTTTTTCGAGTTATAGGTTGGCATTGTTTCCATGGCAACCAACAAACCTATATTCATTACATTTATTATCGAAGAGATATAAAGCTTAATTCTTTTCTGTATTTGCAGTCTCCAGCTCAATTTTCAATTTTGAAATAAGTGAAACACAAAAAAGTTGTTTGTCATCTGGAAGCCACATATATAATGGTCATGGTACTAGGTCAAACAAAGTTAAAAAATACCAATTTTTATTGAAAAGATTTGTTTAAAAGCACGTTTAGATTATGTATTTGTGTGCATGCTTTTGTGTGTTTTACACCACCTGTTCTTTGTCTATTTTTTGTGTGTGTGTGTGTGTGTGTGTCTGCCTGTGTGTTTGTGTGTGTCTGTTTATCTGTGTCTGTGTGTGTATGTGTGTGTGTGTGTGTGTGTTGGTGTGTGTCTGTTTGTCTGTGTATCTGTATATTTTACATCTACTGTATCTTGTCTATTTGTTGTGTGTGTGTCTGTATATGACTATGTATTTATGTGTCTGTGTATATATATGGCTTCACACCTGCTGTGTGAAACCATACTCACAGACTCATAGATACATAGCCACATATATGAGTGGGTGGTTGGCGGGTGCTCTTCTGGTGTGGTTTGCTTTTTCTTTCCTATCAAACTTCTATCGTCCTTATCTTTCCTCCCTCTTTTTTGTGTTTGTTACTCTCTTATAATAACACCTCTAATCTTCGGCACTTATATGACCTTATTGTGTTGCAAGTGCTGTAAAACACTTACAGGGGCAGTGCCACTGACTGTAGTGTCTTAAGGCCATTCCCAATGGGGGGACATTTCTCGTTCAAGCACAGGACAGGACAGTACAATTGTAAATGGGCTGATTCATCATGTCACGCTCATAACTGTGCCTGACTGCAACTGGGAACTGCTGCTTTTTCTTTCCTAATCCTTACTATTGTCATTATCCTCTACTTTTTTTGTATGTTTGTCACTCTCTTGTGACCTGCTATTTCTGGGGTGCCTTGATAGTCGAAGCAGACTTTGTGCTGTTGAAGCTAAAGAAGTGAGCAGAGTAAGTCTGATTCCTTGTAAGGACTTTCTGTTGACACCCTCCCCATTGCGCTCATATGACCTTATGCAGTTGCGAGCGCCGTAAAACCCTGTACTAAAAAAAAAATACTTACTAAAAAAACCAACAACCCCTGCTTTACTTTTTCTTTTCTCTCCTCAGTGCCTCAACTCGGATGGCGTGAGAATTGAGCTGGACGTGACTTATCAGTACCGTGTTCAGATGCAGCACTTGAAGGAAGTCGTATTAACCTTTAAAGACTTTGATGACTACGAAACTGTTCTGAGATCTGTAGGTAAGGACATAAGTATGGTCTTTTAACTCTTTTTCTCTGGCAAGCCGCTCCCAGTGGCTCGCGGTCGGAACCACTGTGCCGGTGAGCCGGTGACAGCGACTCGCGACATCGAATTACTTTTCGGCATTTTAGGTTTCATATACCGGAAGCTCATTCATTAGATGAAGAACTATCAAAATAGGTTTGCTAGTTTCGATTTACCGACCCGTTTAATGACGTTTTTCTCATTTTTAGATTTAGCACCAAAAAAAGGGCCTCAACGTAGTGGGTTTACCCCCCTCGGAGATAAAGAGTTCATACTGGGAAAAAGAAAAACAGAAATGAAAGAAGAAAAAAAGGGAAGCCCAGTTGAAATTATCCTAGATGGCCGTCCATTGTGAAGGAGAAAGCACAGATAGTCAAGAACCTCATCAAATGCAACACCAGGGAACAGTGGCGGAATGGATGGGCAATGGGCACAACTGGAAGGACTGTATCTGCACACATGACTGCTCCCAACTCTAAAGATGCATTAAATTCCCTGAGAAGAAGAGGACAAGTCACTATCTTTCGCCTGCGAACACAACACATCCATCTGAATTCCTACCCAAATAGGATCCGCAAAGATACCCCACCCGACTGCCCGTTGTGTGACTGCCAGGATGAAACAGTATCACACCGCCTCTTAACCTGCCCTGCACCTAGCAACCTGCGTAGTACCTACCTATCTGCCTCCCCAGACACAGGAAATACTCTATACAGCAACAAAGCACAGCTGATAAAAACCTGTAACTTCTTTGCCAATTCGACAGACCGAAGGGCTAGAACTCAAATGGCCACTGGATCGGAAAATTAAAAGTGAAAGTAAAGAAGGAGAAAGCATTGTCTTAGAGGAATGGATGTCTTGAACAGATTCATTATGATGTGTGAGGCAGCGTGGTAAAATCAGGGGCTTGTTAAAATAATGAAATCAAAGAGAACCGTCTTTTTTCGGGGTGTTGGGTAATTTTTTCGAATTTTAAGTTTTGTAGCTCAGCACCTTTTATGTGCACATAAAACACATTTCCATACGTTGATTTTTCTGAAAAACGTTGATTAAAGGCGCACAAACTTTCATTTTGAAGTTTTTAAGGACACTAAAGCTTTGGATGTCACCAAACTTTGGCAGCCATTTTCTCGCTAATTAAACCTCTGATATCAGGATACCCCCACCTCCTTTAATCGATTCTGAGCAATGATAGGTCTATTCTTGACTCTACTTTTGTTATATGCAATCTTCTTCCAACTAAAAGATTAAAAGATAAGTGAACAATTGCTCTATTATTGATTTTTTATTATCATTTTATATTATCCCTGTGTTACTTGCGTCACTTTTCCTGGAATGGCCCTAAAGTTGCTTCAATTGTGAAGTACAACAGTGCCCCACCCCCCACCACCCAAACCATCTGCTTTCTCATGTATGTGCTCAGGTCCATCAAGGTTTAAGGAGATTCTATTTCTGTCCTTGTCTCCTTCCACAGGGACTGCTTCCCTGCATGAATCCTGTAGCTACTTCAACACAACGCAGTTCCAGGCGAATCGTGGCGAATTTCAGGACAAGTTGGCGGAGATTTTGACTGAACGCTACAGCGTCTTGAAAAGTGATGTGGAAGACTTACAGGTAGCTGCTAGTTTTAGATACTCGGTGATCAGAGAAATGGTGGGCACAAATGTGTCCAAAACTGTGGCGTCTGTGGCCTAGGGGTTAGGCTACCGGACTCGTAATCGTGAAGTTGCGGGTTCGGGGGTTTGAGCCCTGGGTCCGACGTTATGTCCTTGCGAAAGGCACTTTACATGAATTTTCCTCTTTTCACCCAGGTGGGAATGGGTACCCGGCTAAGCTGGCCTAGATACCCGGCCATAGACAGCGAAAGATCTTGTCAGTATGTTCGTGTTTTTGCGCCTATAAATGGCTGCTTGCACTGTACGCTTCCCAGGAAGTTGAATTTGTTTCAGAATGCTTTCAGGTCTGCTTGGGTAATTGTATAGATTGTGAAGCTCATAGAACAGCGGAAATACAGAGCTTTGATCTACGTCACTGACATGCAAGCACTGCGACAGAATCTGCACTTCGAACATAGGAAGAATTAACCATGAAAGAAGCTGCATGAAGACAACCTTGAGACCATCTTAAGCTAAATTGACCATCTTCAAAGACGAAAAGAGCCATATATATAGAAGCGCTCAGAGCTTGCTGTTGATTATGCTATCTATTATTATTATTATTATTAAATGATGTTATGCGTCAGGTCCAACACCAAAGAATCAAATGGTTCGGACATCTCATGCGATTACCAACACGCCGTCCAGCACAATGTGCCTACTTATTAAAAAATTCAATGGCAACAAGGCTAGAGGGCGACCGAGAAAGACCTGGATAGATGGACTCAGGGAAACACTAACAACTCATGGCATCCCCCTGACCCAAGCTCTCCGGCTGGCGACAGAGAGACGTCTCTTTCTACCCACGACACCCAAAAGGGTATAAGCGGCAGATAAAAGTTTAAAAAAGTAAAGTAACGCTAGTTTTAGGAATTGAGTTTAACTATTTGATTCTGGATTGCCGCCTAAGTGGCTTTTTTGCTTCTGCTTTTTTGGAAATTGTCACTTTTGTGTGTATTTGGGATACCGATTTCAAGCGCCCAAAGCAATTTAAAAAAAAAAACCCAACATTTTCCTATTCAAGTTAGAGAGATTCTGAATGGTGGTAGAAATAGCATTTTTTCGCCTGACCGGTTATTTTGTACGGCTATGAGAATGAAGTTTGAATTTCGTTGTGCGCAGAGGCTATTTCGACAGCTGGTTGGTGGCTTACATGTATGTGCCTAATCAGCTGGATTCTACCCTCTCTCCATAATATATAGACCAAGACTTTGATCTAAGGAACTTTCTGCTGAACAAGCGAGTCAGTTCTTTCAAACTCTGCTGGAGGAAAAAAAATGACTGAAGTGAAGCATAAAAATAAACCTACCTTGGTGACCCAATTTTATGCCCTTGGAACAGTTTTGATTCTCAGTTGGCATTGTTATATTATCATTTTTATTTTTGTAATTGTTGTCATTCTCATTATTATTATTATTATTTTATTCATAGTGATATTTTTATTTTTTTATTTTCTTCTTCTCATTGTCATCTTCTCTGTTTTCTAGGTCAACAATATCAAGCGTCCCAGTGAGTACGAGTCTGCCATCAGGAGCAAGGAGAGGGCGAAGGAGAACATTGCTGTATGTATGCTCACTCCTTTTACTCCTCTAATGAACGCCATATATGATCTCTTTTAAGCTCAAGGGGGCTATCCCGAAAAATGCTGTTTTGAGAAAATCGAAGGTAAAGTATTTGGACCCTTGTTCAGTTTCTTTAAAAGACAAGGAGAGTTTTCTCCATAACCAAACAAATACACACCAATGAAACTTAACTTCTCCTATAGGTAGGGCAATGACCACTTTTGGTGTAGGTCAAGATTTCTGGAAACCCCCAAAATCTGGGATAGCTCGCTTGTCCTTAAAAGCGACCATATGTTCAGCAGAGTCAGGAAGGGTGGGATGATAATAGCATAATGTCAGAAAAAGATAGCAGATGATAGAGGTTGCCACTAGTCACTTGTGGCTCCAACTTCTTTTTTTTCCCCTTCACTTGTTTCTGTCTGTCTGTCTTGCTTTTTCCCTGCTCGAAATGAGCTTTTTTGTGTATTGAGGGCTTCTTTTTACTCAAACTGAAACACTCTTTGTTAAAATTGTTGCCTGAGCCACCTTCTTTAACCCTCTTAGTGTGGGTGGTTTGCGGGTGCTCTGGTGTGGTTTGCTTCTTCTTTCCTATCGAACATCTATCGTTTCTACCTCCCCTCCTTCTTTTTTATGTTTGTTACTCTCCTGTAACACCTCTAATCTTCTGGCGCTCATATGATCTTATGCAGTTGCGAGCGCCGTAAAACCTCTACTAAAAAGTAACCGTCTTAGCAGCACCACATAATTTAATAGATCAGCAGTTCAGCACTGCAGAACCAAAATGGCAGCCAACTGATGGCTTCCCACAACCGAAGTATTTCAGTGTTTTTCAGAGGATCAGGAGTTGTAGCAAAGAAATTGTTTTTGCTTTTTGATCTAAGCAACGCATTTCAATAAAATTTCTCTTTCAAAAACCAAGGACGTCGGCGTCTAAATTTAAAATGGAATGTTTTTATTTCTAAGCCCACACTAAAGGCGGGTGTGTCAGGCCAGTAAAAGCCTGGTATGGCTCTACAGTGGGAAAGCTGGTAAAAGCCGGTGTGGCAACATGACAAGCAGATCTGCTTAAGCTGGTATGGCTCGAAAAGGGTTAATGAATGAATGGAAAGAGGGAACATGAAACTTCAATTAATTTTGCAAAATTAGAGCTCTCTCCTTGTGGAGCTGCTTTGTTGCTTGCAAGTGAAACAACACCAACTGTTCTCAAGGCCTCAGCTGAGTTGACGCACGTTCTCATGTTTTTGAGTGGTTGGCGGGTGCTGTGGTGTGGTTTGCTTCTTCTTTCCTATCAAACATCTATGGTACTTATCTCCTCTTCTTCTTTTTTATGTTTGTTACTCTCTTGTAACACCTCTAATCTTCTGGTGCTCATATGACCTTATGCAGTTACGAGCGCTGTAAAACCTCTACTGAAAAAAAATGTTTTTGGCCACAGGTTGCCAAGGAAGAGCGGCCGCGCCTGGTGACCGAGGCCAACACCACGCTGCGTGAGGCCGTCTCTGAAGCTGTCATCATCACGGACAAGGCCGAGTCGGATGCTCGTATCCGGAAAAACTTGTGAGCTTCTAACTCTTAAATCAAAGATTATCTATATTATATTTGTGAAAGTTCGTTACTTTGGCCGCCTTATCTTCCCAACCGCTTAACTTTTGAATTTGACAAAATTAATGGTGGTTCAGAATCATTTATAGGGTGCACATTTCATTAATTTTGTTTAGATCTAATTTTGGGAAAGTCCGTCTTCTAAGACGCCATTGTAAACAAGTGAGGTTTCTGTTCACTTGCCATGTGTACTGATTCCTCACCTTTGAAAAATCAATCTATACATCTCTATAATTATCTAGACCTTCTAAATTTTTTTTTATTGCTCCATTCCAGTAGAATGTAAATATAGCAGGCCAATGACTTTCAGTTGATGTTAAAGCACCGATTATTCCTTTTATCGAAAGGAGGTCCAGCTGGTAAACTATAAGACCATAAGTGTCTGGATAATGTGAAAGAGGGTGCTTAGCAATTTTGGGGGCTTGTGGAGTTATTGGTATCATTTTAACACTTTTGGGTCACTTGGCTCAATAATGTGCTGGTGAAAATTATCCATTCTGGTCTGTGCCAGGCCCAAGAAGTCTGTTGCAGTCGCTCTCCCGGCTGGGTGACCAGATGGGCTATTTTGTACTGCTGGCTGTGTGACCTCAAAATGTTGAAGCTGCTTCATTTTTCTGTCCTTTGATAAAAAAAATACTCAGCTATTTTATCCAGAAGTTGAGGTATTATTTGCCGTTGAAGAAGGTGAAGGTCGCCTTGTATCAGAGAAAATGTTCGTGAGAAAATGGTGCCAGAGTTTGGTGACTTAAAAACTACAAAGTTACACATTTTTTGCCCTTCATAAATGTTCTACAGTAAAACCCACACAGAAATATGTTTTTAAATGGACATACAAGACGCTGGGTCAAATTTTTAAAAATCCATAAAAATTGCCGAACAGGTGGAAAAATATGTGAGGCAGTGTGGTGGAATCAGGCTCTCGTCAATTTTGGGGCATTTAGAGTTATTGGTATCATCTTAAAGCGTGTTCACTTGTCTTTATGCAGATGAACAAAACATCCATTTATCTTGAATACAATTCGAGATATTTGCAAATGAAGGAGGTGGGGGTCACCTGTTTTCAGAGGTAAAATTACTGAGAAAATGGCGGCCAAAGATTAGTTATTCCCTAATTTGAAGAGTCCATGGTAACTGAAAAACTTACATTTTTTGTGCCTTTAATCAACCTTTTTCAGAAAAATCCACACAGAAATGAGTTTTTTAATGGGCATGAAAGATGTTGAGCCAAAAAAAAATAATTTGATAAAAATTCACAAACCTGCGGAAAAATGCAAGTTTCTTCAATTTGATTATTTTGACGAGAGCCTGATTCCACCACGCTGCCTTACATATCCGTTTTTATTGGATTTCATTGTTTTGGCTTGCACCTTGTTACACTCCATGATGCCTCACATATACAGATGTATCGATATAATATAGATATGTACATCCTGAATCATAGAGATATACTACAAATATACTGTACCTGGTTGCCACTGTGCAGCGCCCTGTTTTGTTTGGGTTATTTTTTTTTTTTTAAACTAGGATTATCATGCCTCTCTCAAGTGCACACCCCAGTGACCACCCACCTAAACGCCATGTCATTAATGTATACTGTACATTTCTTGTGGTAAAACTCACTAACCACCGGCACACCAGGACCAAACCCCCTGGGACAGTGCTGCTGACTGAAGTGTCTTTAGGCCATTCCCAAGGGGGGGGGGAGGGGGGAACTTTAACATCTCAAGTTCTTATGCACAGTAGAATTGTAATTTTGTACATTGGCTGATTCATCATGTCATGCTCATAACTGTGCCTGAACTGAAAGTGTTGATTCCCTCTAAGGACTTCTTTGTTGACATCCGCCCCTTGGCGCTCATATGGCCTTATGCAGTTGCGAGCGCCGTAAAACCTCTACTACAACAAACAACACTGGGACCGTAACTCTTTAATCAAAGATTATTCAAATTATTCATCCTAGTATTATGTTTTGCTTTTTTACATTTGAATCTGGAACTTTCCACGTAAATTGACATGAAGGCCTCACAGGCATCTGGCTCCCACATGGAAAACAAATTTAATAAACTTGGCCCAACAGACGGAGAAATGACGGTGTCTTCGATTTTGTTAATTTGACGAGCACCTGATTTCACCATGATGCCTCGCAAATATTTATATAATGTTTCTGTCATGCTCATACCGTCAGAGCTGACACTAAAATGTGGGGGGTTTTATTATATGTGTCACGACGTGGTGGAATCAGGGGCTCGTCAATTTCTGGGCATGTGGAGTTATTGGTATCATCTGAAAGCTTATTCATTTGCCTTGCTTTCAGTGAAAAAAATATCCATATAGCTGGAATAGAAGTCGAGATATGTGCGATTGAAGAAGGTGAGGTAGCCTGGTTTCAATGGTTAAATTAATGAGAAAATGACTGCCAAAGTTTGGTAACTTCAATAGCTTAAGGATCCTTGAAAATGGAAAATTACATACTTTGTACGTGTAAACGGCTTTTCAGCAAAATTCACTTGGAAAAGTGTTTTCATATGAACATAAAAGGTGTTTAGTCAAAAAACAAAATTTTGATAAAAATTACCAAACTGATGGAAAAATGCCTTTTTCTTCGATTTCATTATTTTGATGAGCGCTTGATTTCACCTCAATGCCTCACATATTTGAATTAATTTTTACCTCATATATTTTTCTATGTGGGTGGTTGGTGGGTGCTCTGGCGTGGTTTGCTCCTTCTTTCCTATCAAACAACGTCTATCGTCCTTATCTCCCCATCTTTTTTATGTTTTTTACTCTCTTGTGACACCTCTAATCGTATGGCCTTATGCAGTTGCGAGCGCCGTAAAACCTGTACTAATACTAAACTTTTCTGCGATGTTGTCTTTGACTCACAGGGCGAGAGCGGAGGCTGAGGCTATCATCGAGCTTTACAACAAAGAGGCCGAGGCGTACGAAGCCATCATGGGCAGCGGGGGCCTCCAGTTCTCCCCCGAGGGATTCATCTCCTACATGGGGGTCAGGGTCATCGCCGACGCCAAGAACCCCGTCTACATCGGTATGAAGAGCCCGGCCAAGGCTTCTTACATCAAAGATTAGGAATCGTTGTAATCAGATGTATGTATTTCTTTACTGTGGTTGGGACTTGCCATGGCTTAAACTGCCCCTGGACATGGATTACTGATGCCTCTATAAATGAATTATTGTGGATGGGACAAGTCATAATATGCGTGTTGCGTCCATAGATTTGAATTAGAATATGTATCACGGCTCAGTGGAATCAGGCGCTCGTCAATTTTTGGGCATGTGGAGTTATTGGTAACATCTGAAAGCTGATTTATTTGCCTTGCTTGCTATGAAATACATATCCTTTTATCTTGAATAGAACTCAAGATATCTGCTATTGAAGGAAGTGAGGTCGCCTGGTTTCAGCGTTGAAATAAGCAAGAAATTGGCCACCAAAGTTTGGTGAACTCCAATAGCTAAAGAGTCTTAGTATACTGAAAAATGACATATTTTGAGCCTTTAACCAACGTTTTTCAGTAAAAAAAATATGGACATAGAAGGGGTTGAGCGAAAAAACAAAAATTAGAATAAAAATTGTCAAACTGGAGGAAAAATATTGATATCTTCTGTTTCATTATTTTGAGGAGCGCCTGATTTCACCACGATGCCTCACATATGAGGCGTGCTGACAGAGACAGAAATTTCTCCACGGATGGAGGTGTGGGCTGAAAATAGACATAAAATTAATAGATTTTGAATTGATGCGATGTTTTTCATTTCAACACTTTACCGCCTCATCTGGCCGATTGGTGATGTTTACCACCCAGTTTCTTTGGATTTTCCCCAAAATATAATGGCAAAGTGTTCAACATGTCTTTTTTTTATTTCATATAATAAATTGTAATACAAACAAAACCATGCTGTTGCGAGCGCCGTAAAACCCTCTACAATAATAGAAAATAAAATTAACAAAACCTAT
This sequence comes from Aplysia californica, assembly GCF_000002075.1. Classification (NCBI taxonomy): domain Eukaryota; kingdom Metazoa; phylum Mollusca; class Gastropoda; order Aplysiida; family Aplysiidae; genus Aplysia; species Aplysia californica. Next base: position 128,422 of record NW_004798187.1, on the reverse strand, counting down.
AAATTTGACGTATATATCTGTGTCCATAGGGCTAATATCAGAGAATAACTCATTTTGTCAGCACGCCTCACATATGCTACTTAGACTGGGCACTATTATTTACTACCACTCTTTGCTCTCTGTCTATAACTTGGCTGTGCTGGTGCACATTACAGATGCACAAATGAAGGGCAAAACACAAGTCTGGCTATAGTTGAGTATGGATTCAACTTTTCCTTGCTTTCCATTCATCTGGTTCTAAATCGAGTCAAATGGTTCTCTCCATGGATGTTGTTCATTACTTTCCTTTCATCTGGTTCCAAATCGAGTCAAATGTTGGGCACCTTGGATGTTTTTCCTTACTTTCCATTCATCTGGTTCCAAATCGAGTCAAATGGTGTGCTCCGCGGTGAACTGGAGTTAGATGAGGCTGCCCCATCTCGGTTGTTCCACGTAGTCAATGATTGTATCATATTGTTGTGAGATGAGACCTGAACATAATGAATATTGCTGACTAGTAAAGTAAGTGTAGTGACTGTGAAATGTTGTCTTACATATATATATATATATATCTCTTTTGTGTATACACTGTTCCCTCTAATATTTGGGAGTGGAGGGGGGTTGGTTATGTTCTAGAACCTCCCGCAAAAGGGAAAAATTCTCGTAGTAGAAAATATAAACCCCTCCCCTCCCCACATTCTAATCTGCCTAGTGAACACTTTTTCGTATCTTTGCTCGGATGCTCTCAACAAACCTGTATTATCCTGGTCTTTTCCCATCGCCCATCTGTTCAGGATTTCCAAGTTCAGATATAATTTGTGCGCAGTCATCGTACAGTCCACCCTGCTCAAACGGCCGTGTGTAATTAATAAGACAATCACTTCCCATTTCCTCCCTTGCGTATTTTTCATCTTATAAGGGCACTACGTAATACGGCCACCTGTCTAATAAGGCCACTTTCCTCCCTTGCGTATTTTTCATCTTATAAGGGCACTACGTAATACGGCCACCTGTCTAATAAGGCCACTTTCCTCCCTTGCGTATTTTTCATCTTATAAGGGCACTACGTAATACGGCCACCTGTCTAATAAGGCCACTTTCCTCCCTTGCGTATTTTTCATCTTATAAGGGCACTACGTAATACGGCCACCTGTCTAATAAGGCCACTTTCCTCCCTTGCGTATTTTTCATCTTATAAGGGCACTACGTAATACGGCCACCTGTCTAATAAGGCCACTTTCCTCCCTTGCGTATTTTTCATCTTATAAGGGCACTACGTAATACGGCCACCTGTCTAATAGGGCCACTTTCCTCCCTTGCGTATTTTTCATCTTATAAGGGCACTACGTAATACGGCCACCTGTCTAATAAGGCCGCTTTCCTCCCTTGCGTATTTTTCATCTTATAAGGGCACTACGTAATACGGCCACCTGTCTAATAAGGCCACTTTCCTCCCTTGCGTATTTTTAATCTTATAAGGGCACTACGTAATACGGCCACCTGTCTAATAAGGCCACTTTCCTCCCCAACATTGTGTGGCCGTCTAGTACAGTTTTGACTGTATTTTTTTCTTAAATCTTCTATTTAATTTGAAATTACTCAAGAAGCGAGCAAAAGCAAAAAAGCAACAGTTAATTCATGTGAGCAGTAAAAACTTTTATTCATGTGTTTGTAATATTGTTTTTGAGAATGTTATTTATTCTAATTTGATATGCGGTTACGTTTTTTGGCAGCCATAGGAAATAATTGTTCAAAGACGTTGATGTTTCTTTTCTCACTGTTTATTGCGTGAACATCTGAAGTGAGATTTGGTTAACGAACGTCCTCAGTCCTTGTCTCACAGCTAGGAGCTCATTCTATTATTAGTGACTGTTTTGTGAAATGAAATGTGCAATATTTTCTTGGGTTTTTTTCTCTGGTGTGGGATTTCTTTTCTCATAGATGTTACATTTTTTCTCTATTCCCATCAAGGGTCTTGTAAATTTTATTTGACATGATGAACTGAAAGACAGGTCAACCCTTTCGGCTGCATTGCTTTTAGAATTCATAACCTTCCTTTTGAGTGGATAGTTTCAAAATTGACGCTCATATGACCTTATGCAGTTGCGAGCGCAGTAAAACCTTACTTAAACAATAGTTTCAAACAAAGTTTTGCAAAAGTATTGCATGCACATCTGAAGTACCGGTACCCTACATGCTTGGATTGCACTGTTGAATAGAAATTGTTTTATGAAACCTTAAGGCAACCACTACTGAAAAGAAATTGTTTTTGTTATGGTTATTTTATTACACTTTCTCTTTGTGTGTGATTACTCTGTTGACATGTGAAAAATATTTACTACTTATAATTATATTCTTTGACATAAATTTCATATTTTTTATTTGTACATTCAGTTTCTATTCTCATGCATGTTTTATCTTACTTTGTTACATTGAAGTTTGAATGATACAAACGCGGGGGAATCAGGCGCTCGTCACTTTTGGGACGTATAGTGTCATTGGTATTGTCGTAAAGCCTGCCCATTTGCCTTGCTTGTGATGAAAAAGATATCAATTTATCTCAGATACAAGTGAAGATATTGGCCATTGAAGGAGGTGGGGTCGCCTGGTTTCAGATGTAAAATAAATGAGAATATGGCCGCTAAAGGTGAGTTTTTTCCTTAGTTTGAGAGTCCATGGGAAAAAAATTTACATCTTTTATGACTTTAATCGATGTTGTTCAGTATAATCCGCACCGAAATGCGTTCTTTAATGGGCAGGAAAGGTGTTGAGCCAAAAAACCCACATTCGATAAAAATTCCCAGACCTGCGGAAAATGCCAGTTTCTTGACTTTCATTCTTCTGACGAGCGCCTGATTTCACCTCCCTGCCTCACATATTACAAATATTACAAATATTACAAATATTACAAATATTACAAATGCAGTCAAGCCTGCTCTAACAGTCTCCTGCTCAAATATCCACTGCCCACTTACCCCTTAGCGATTTTACTTCCTAATATTGTAATGACACTGTTCAAGATTGTCTTAGACAACCATTTTTCTCCTAGACAATTTCAACTGTAGGGGTAGCTGTTCGAAACCAAACCTGGGTATGTTTTCTCTCTAAATGTTCCTGATCCCTTTTTGTGATGTTTGAGAGGGGTTTTTTTCCCCTTTCACTGCGCCCATCTTTTGTTAGCCAGGATAGACTGGGTCCACTTTTTTTGTGGTCACCTTCAAAATCTTAGAATTACATGTCACTTACCTTTTCATTATTTCAGATTTTGAATCTTTCATTGGCTTTCCACTACCGTACAATTTATCTGAAAAGATACTGTGTACAGGCAGAAATGACAGTGCAGTTATACAATTTTGTTTGATGCGTGCTTTCTGGTTGACCTGATATTTCCAAAATCAGCTGATTTTGGGATGTACATTGCACATTGTACAAGAGAATGGTGTCTTGGCACATGGCACACGATGTTGAGTGGACAGTCGTGCTGGGCGGCTAGGTTCCCGATTGTTGAAAGCTTGGAATAGTAAGAATCAACTCCGATCCCAATTACTCACTTTCTAATAAAGTGATTTATTCCGGTGGTTACCTGGTTGGCTCCGAACATCTTCAGGATTTAGGATAACCTTGATTTCGGAACACTACGAAGCATCAGCTTTTGATTTTCAAAAATAAATTCTAAAGAAAAAGATTTGAATTATGTAAAGTAACTGGTAACCGTCGGTTTACGTAAAAAGGAGTCAGAACTTTTCTTCCTGTTGCATCAATCGTGGGAATCGGTTCCGGAATCAATTCTTTGATCAGCTGAGCTGTAGTGTACAGTGTACCTGAGCTGTCACAAATAAGTTAAAAATCTAGACCTAGACTAAACAACGAACAAGCAGGAATCTTATGACTCGTTCATTTATTTTATTTTAAGATAATATTTTAATTCCTTAAAATTTTTAAACTATTTTTTACTATTACTAAAATATATTTTTAATTACTGTTTGGTTTTTTAAATTCATTTTTAGCATGAGATGGTTGTGAATTACAGAGCTGTTATTGCTGACGAGCATTGTAGAAAAGTTTTGTTTTTTTTTAAGAATAGGAGGCAATCTCAAGTTAGTAGCTTTTCCGGGGGACACGTGTTGTGCCATTGTTTAAGAATCTTGATCTTCAAAGATATCTTTGTAAAGGCTTGGAGGCTGAAGTCTTGCAGTACTTGAATGGGAAGCTTTGTGTTATATTGGGCAAGGAAAAGGAAGTAAAGCTATAAGGGTTGTTATTCCTTCATTAGGTTCATTCTTTATTAGAAGTACCCCTCATGATTTCCTTTATATTTTTGTCATTTGTCTGTCTGTCTGTATGTCTCTCTGTCTGTCTGTCTGTCTCCACATCTGTTTGTCTGTCTGTCTGTCTGTCTGTCTCCACATTTGTCTGTATGTCTGTCTGTCTGTCTGTCTGTCTGTCTGTCTGTCTGTCTGTCTGTCTGTCTGTCTCCCCATCTCTCTGTTGGTCTGTAGTCTTCTGTTGCTTTTTTCACACACTAAATGACCATTATTGTGTTACTGTTCTTTTCTGTACTCAAATGAAGGAACATCTAAGTGTAAATGCTCATATGTTGAGCCTTAAACATTGTTTAAAAAATCAGGGATTTGGCTGCATTCCATTCCTAACATTTAATATATCAATATTAAAGTTCTTACATTGTGTTTGTGCTATGCACATATTGACTGCATATATAGGTTTTACATGGTTCTGCAAAACAGATTTTGACATAAGTTCTCTTCTTACATCAGGTACGTCTTTTTGTAGATTATGCTGAAAATATTCATGAGCTTTGATTGATATATATATATATATATATATATATATATATATATATATATATATATATATATATATATATATATATATATATATATATATATATATATATATATATATATATATATATATATATATATATACACAGAATAGTTTAAAAACTAATATATAGGATTGTGTAGAAGGGAATAGAAAGAAGAGTTTAAGAACATTGTTATATTTTGCGATGAACAAAATGCTGTTTTTTATAAAATTATGCTGAAACTGTGTGCCTGTATTTTGATTCTATGAATGCAATTATTTCTGCTTGCATCTTAATCTTACCACTTTCATGATTGCAGCATTTCTGACATGCAATTTTCACAATCGCAAAGTTTCTTACATGCCACTTTCATGACCGCAGCTTTCCTGGGGTGCCTCTTTTACGAAGTCAGCAAACACAAGAGAGTTCTGTTATGTGCAATCCTTAAGCACATTGGAATTATTTGGCACTCTCGTCTATGTGTGAAATTTTTATTTCGAACTGTGCTTCTCTGGTGTAGAAAAAAAAAATTCCCTGAAAGACGGTATTATTTGAACTGTGCATAACCCTTTTGTTTGGTTAATTGTGTTTTGCTGTGAATACTTTTATACAAGGGATTGTGACATTTCATTTGATATGTAGTATTTCAACGTGTAGGATCTGAGTTTTGCCATGCCATAATCATGACAGTATTGCGAAATGATTTGTATGCTTCACATGACTCTGGTGAAACTGACGAAGTTATATTTGATGAATGAGGAAAATCCTATAAGTTTATGGTTTGAAAGTTATAATATTCTCTTCTAGCAAGAAATCCACAAACAATCTCTCACTTTTCACTTTGCTCTCATGTTTTTTTCTCCAAATACTCAGGGCATACACTTCTGGGCGTGTGAAGGATTTGTGCTTTTTAAGATATTTGATTTTTTTATTGACAGTATCTCCTCACTCTTAAATGAATTTTCAGAATTTGGAATTCAGACTTATCCTTGAGGTAGCTTCTAATTTTTTGTCTACTTTTCCATTATTTGTTTGTCTGATTTCTTTTTCAACTCAGTTCGGGTGCTAACATACATCAAAATCATTTTTATATCAGGCTGGAGTGCAAGTGTAAACCGTCTTTTATCCTGTATTTTTCAGTTGACTCTCTCCTTCTAGACACTCCATTAGCTCAGTTGGTATCATGCTGGACTGTGAAGTATAATGGCCCCTGTTCGAATCCCAAACTTAGTGTTCTTGAACTCGGGTCATTTTGTGGAGTTTTTAAGGCTCTTCTTAACACATTTAGCTCAGGCCCATCGAAGACTTGTTACTTTCAGAGCTCTCGCCTCGCCTCTTAACCCTATCCGTACACCCTGGGGTCATTTTGTAGCCCCGGGGTTGTATTCTTCACATTTTAGAATACTTCCAGTGCGAAGATCTCTTTGAAACTTTCAGTATTTCTCAAAAAATCATTTTGACAGATTGCTAATTGCTTTGCAAAGCGTATGGATCGGATTAGCGATAAATTTCCTCTTTGGAAAGTGGTGGCTTAGTTTTCCCCACGTCGTATGGATACGAATGTAAAACACGACGTACGGATAGGGTTAAATAAACTAATTGTGTTGATAAGGGTGTTTAATCCCAAACACCTAATGTCAGCCTCTCCTATGTTGTGTATGCTTTCACAAATTTCAGAGATGTCCTACTTTTCACCGAAGATTGTTGATAAAAAGGTTTTTGTGTGTCATGGTTTCTTAGAAGCTCACCCTCTTCATTCTTAACATGTAATGAGATTGGAGTTGTTTTACACCTCCCCCCGCCCCCCCCCCCCGGCCTTACCCTGCAAATCAGCCACTATTTATATCATTTAGGGGTATGTTTGCTTGGATCCTGCCTGTCAGGGCCAACCCAGATTGAGAAGGAATCATCATTCGTCCCTGCTGACAGACGAAGACACTCGATAAAATACCTCCCCACATAGGAATCAAACTCACATCTTTTGCGTGATGTGACGGGGAAGCACGTGATCTCCACACCAAAGCTGCTAGTTCATTATTTCTCAGAAATATATAATATTATGGTCATTATTTTTACCACCCATAAGTAACCCAAGTCTTTTTTTTTTCGGGGTCCAGGGGGGTGGGGGGGTGTTGTTTTTTATTTTGTTTGTTTGGTTTTAATGGCTTTGAAGAAGCAATTTAATCTCCAAAGTCACATATGAAACCGTATGCGACTAGGGAGAAATTGATTCAATCCAAATAAGCGTGTTTTTAAAAATATCTGTGCTCCAAATATGGTGGCCCCTATGCTTTGCCGATGAAAGCCAACCCAAACACCTCCAGAAGTGACTCATTTTTATGTTATTTCTAGAACAATATATTTCTTCTAGCCTTTTTCTCAGACTCAGGGTACTTTCGAAATGATATGTGCCTTCGTCATGACATCTTTTTGTTCCCACTTTCATGTCTTTTGTTTTATCTTGTACTCCTGTTTCTTGCAGTGTTTACGTCATTATGGTTCTCTCTGACAATGTCTGTGTTTTCTGTGCGTTAAATTAAATCTTGCGTAACCTTATCTTTGACAACTCAAATAGGGTGAACAATCAATTAGGTTTTGGAACACCTGAATAGACATAAGGGTCTTGAATCTCCAGCTCTCACTGGCAAAATTGAAGGCAAACGAGGCAGGGGTAGGCCCAGAACAGTCTACTTAGGGAACCTAAACAAATGGGTGACGACTAACAGGGAAAGATCGGGGAAACGTAACTTTTTTTAGAGCATCCGAGCAAAGGAATGAATGGAGAACCATGATCGCCGATGTCTGTCGCAGATCTGGCACTGGATGATGATGATGGTCAATTAGGTGTGTAGAAAAATTGCTTTTTACAGTTTGTTGACAGTTCATAGAACAGTCGACTATGGATGAGTTGATGTTGTAGGGGGGGGGGGTGAAAAAAATCTGCTCATCCAAAGTTCAGCTTAACCTTTGGGACTTGTAATTGTAAAGATGAAGAGGTGCAGAGACCTGAGAAAAAGATTTTTAACTTACCGAAGATAAACCCAGGTGAGTTCTGCACCACCAGGAGAGCCGACTTTAGAAAAATTATGACAGTTGAGGGGTTCAAGAGTGTAGTAAATGTATCCTTTGAAATTTGGAAAAAGAAGCAGAAAATCTAGCATGCTTTCAAGAAAGAACAGAAGAACGTTCAACCAGTTATTATTTATGCACTGACACAATCAGTGGAAAGACCCTCAGCGGCATTTTGGAGAGACCAACGGAGCGTCTATGGACATGTCCGAAATGCAGGGATGTTGCTTCCTGAAACAATGAACAGTGAACAATTTAAAGTCTGGATGTTGTTTCGAACCTAAAGGAGATGATGCTATACAGAGGTGGGGACTTCCGACTATAGTGCGGGACAGAGATAAGTGGAGAGCTCTTGTTGGTGGCCTATACTCTGGTACAGGGTGATTTGTTTTAGGAAGAGTTTTACGGCACTTGCAACACAGTAAGGCCATATGAGCGCCAGAAGATTAGAGGTGTTACAAGAGAGTAACAAATGTAAAATAAAAAGAAGAAGGGGGGGGGGATAAAGACAATAAACGTTTGACAGGAAAGAAGAAGCAAACCACACCAGAGGACCCGCCAACCACCCACTACAGAGTGAGAAAAGCTGATGATGGTAATCTGTTGAAAGGTTCATTCTGTGTTTTTTTAATTTGAAATACAAATCAATAACACTTTATTTTACCTAAATTTCTTTCTCTTCTTCAACTGACCTTGTTTTTCTTTTTATAATGAGATTTTTGTTTTTGGTTTTTATTTTACAAAAAGCAGATTTGTACTTTCTATAAACTCACCCGCATGATGATTGCACACTTTTTCTTGATTATATACCACAGTATGCAGATCTTTGTTTTCATCAAATTTGGTCTTGAAATAAATTTCTAGCTTTATCCAACTTCACTGTTGTTTACCTCGTGGTTTTGTTCTGTCAATGACGAGGAAAACTTCGTAAATGGTAACGGTTTTACGGCCCTACCAGCCCTCTCAGGTTATTTAAGAGGCGGGGCCTCTGAGTTTAACGGCCCTACTAGCACACTC
>NW_004798187.1:109890-118189 GCF_000002075.1 Aplysia californica | reverse complement strand
ATGGGAGTTTGGGGATGGTGGTTAGGTGGTTGGGGGAACAGGGGATGAGGGGTCATGAGACGTGAGGAAGAAGAAAAAAAACTCTGACAGCCAGATGTATTTTATTTTACAGCAGGTATCATGCAACCAAAAGAAGCGTGCAAACTACTTTGACATAGTATATATCTTTTAAGAGGCTCGCTGCTTCGAACCTAGCTCATTGTCAGCAGCTACCTGACAATAATAAAATAATTATAGTAAAGACCACTTCCTCAATAGAGCCCATTCGAGAGAAAAAAATGAAATTGTTTCCGAACCATACGGGGTGCCCACTACATATGGAATCTGCCGATCGGCCCGATCGCCCGACTCGGTCGCCTCAAAAACAAACGTTTTTGTTTTCAGTTTCTGGCGAACGAGTCAGGCGATTGGCCCGATCCAGCCGTAGTGGGCATCCCGTATTGGATGTTTGTTCCTTTAAAGATATACTGTAGTCAACTCCGTTGAACTCGCTTGAGTTGATCGTCGGTTAAGTCGATCTTTTTCTCCGGTCCCACCACCTCTTCTTTACAATTCCCTACGGTTATGTTGGACTTCATTTGAGTAGATCTACAGACTTCGACATAAGTTAAGGACTACTTGCAAACACTCTGAGTGGTCTTCTTGGGTCGACCTGCACGTGGGCATTCATGGACTGATCCAGTGGCTTGATGGCGCTGCCTCAAGTGGACAATGGCAGAGTGTGGCACTGCAAACCTTCTGGCAACTTTTCGGGTTCCAACTCCATCCTGCAGCCATGCCATAGCCCTGGCACGATCAAAGACTCTCAGCTTTTGTCTTGTTGGCATGTTGATGCGATACTAGATTTTGCGAAAACGGCGGCTGATATTGCCACCAAAGTGAGCACAGTTCAAGAACATACGTCCGCTTTTGACGTGCATCATAAATTTTAACTGAGGAATGTCCGTGGTGTCGCACACAAGTCGATAAAAACAGCAAATGTGGTCAAAATTCCCCAAGGATTTTCCGTGCTGCACGTGATGGTTTTGGCCATTTAGGAAGCTTTGCAGTGATCATTGGTAACCCATTAACACTTTCAGAGCAAAATATTTTGAAACATTCCTTGCTATCTTTTTTCCCGAATTAAAAAAAAAATCAGGGCTGTCTGTCAAGGTGGTCCTTTAACTTATGCTGTAGCCTGTATTTTAACTCCCCCAACAACTTCAACTCATCCGTAGTCGACTGCATTATTTCGATTTGGCTTAATAATAATAAATACCATTTGTATAGCGCATACACCCGCTCGACACAAGCAAGCTCTATGCGCTCTACACTGTATTAGTATCACGCCAACAGACCATAAAGCACTCAGAAACATTCTCAGCTTCCCGGGAAGCATACAGTTCAAGTACTTTTACTTTTTACTTGTACTTTTCCGATCCAGTGGCCATTTGGGTTCTAGCCCCTCGGTCTGTCGATGTGGTTCAAGTACAAGCTGCTGATTAAGCGTTCAAACACGAACAATCTGACAAGATCTTTCACTAGCGGCAGTTCGACCCTTTTTGTCGCGCGTTTCCTTCAGGCTCGTTAGATCATCATTCATCATAGAAAGAAAAAAAACCCCTTGATATCACTCTCACGTCTCGGCTTGCATGGCGTCTGTGTCTACCTGACGTGTGTGTGTGTGTGTGTGTGTGTGTGTGTGTGTGTGTGTGTGTGTGTGTGTGTGTGTGTGTGTGTGTGTGTGTGTGTGTGTGTGTGTGTGAGCTCGCGTGCATGACAGTGTTCCATCATTCCTGCCACACGCGCACGCTCGTTCCCGTGGGAAGTGCTGGTAAGTCTTCCTCATTATGTTAAAGGGTTTTGACATTTTTTTAAATTACCTTTGTCTTTTTGTTTTTGCTTTGTAGTTGCTGTTGTTGTTGTTGTTGTTGCTACTGCTGTTATTGTTGCTCTTGTTGTTATGATGCTGTTGATGTAGTATTAGCAGCAGCAGCAGCAGCAGCAGCAGCAGTAGCAGCAGTAGTAGTAGTAGTATATTTAGTAGTAGTAGTAGTACTACTACTACTACTACTATTGTAGTTGTTGTTGTTGTTGTTGTTGTTGTTGTATGCAGGCGATTAAAAACGGTACCGCTTTTTGAAGGTGTAAATTATATTATAGTCGTTTGAGCCTTGACGCTTTTCTTTTCCCGAGAGTGATACAAAGTACTCTAAACTCTAAAAAGTAGGCCATGTCATAAAAAATATTTAAAATAACATTTTGGTTCCTAAATTAGTGTTCACAGCACCCACGTTAAGAAATACGCCCCCCCCCCTCCCCTTCCTCCCAGGGCACTGCTACTGACAAAAGTGTTGTTAGGCCATTCCCAAAGGGGGGATATTAAGCAGAGTATAATTGTAAATGGGCTGATTTTATCAATGTCATGCTCATACTATGCTGGAACAACGTAGGGGGAACTGCTGCTTTTTCTTTCGTCATCCTTTCTATAATCATTTTGTCCTATATAAAACATAAAGAAATGGAAAATCTGATTTTTTTCTTGACCAGTAGGCGAATCTTTCCACTAAAAAAGAGCAGCTTCGTGCACCTTCTTCTTGTGCGGGAAGAACGATGCCTAGATTTCTCTATAGTGACAAAAATAACTTTGGTGAAAGATTTTGTTTGCTTCCAGCAGACACTTTGAAATATTCATTATGCCAAATGCAGAGGAAAAAAATATCAAAGCTATGTAAATTGTGAGGCAGCGTGGTGGAATCAGGCTCTCGTCAAAATAATCAAAGTGAAGAAACTTGCATTTTTCCTCAGGTTTGTGTATTTTTATTCTTTAAAAATCATTTTTGGCTCAACACCTCTTACAGAACTCATTTCGGTGTGGATTTTTCTGAAAGACGTTGATTAAAGGTACACAAAATGAAAATTTTCAGTTACTACGGACTCTTAAGCTAAGGAAGTAACTAATCGTTGGTGGCCATTTTCTCATTAATTTTACCTCTGAAAACAGGTGACCCCCACCTTCTTCTTTCGCAAATATCTCGACTTGTATTCAAGATAAATGGATATTTTTTTCATCGAAATAAAGACAAGTGAACAAGCTTTAAGATGATACAATTAACTCTACCTGCCCAAGAATTGACGAGAGCCTGATTCCACCACGCTGCCTCATATATGTTCTTAGGTCCTTTGACTTTGAACGGTGCCACTGAACAGTAATAAATAGACACTGGAGACGTATACTACTCGAAGAGTAAAGTAAATTTATGATAATTTGTGTCACGGTGTCACGACGAGGTAGAATCATGCACTCGTCAGTTTGGGTCGTCTGGAATGGAATGGAAGTCGAGATATTTGGGACTGGGGGGTCGCCCGGTTTCAGAGGAAAATGAACGAGAAAATGGCCGCCAAAGTTTGGTGACTTCCAGAGTTTGAGAGTCCTCGGAAGATGAACATGTACATTTGTTGTGCCTTTAATCCCGATGTTTTCGTAAAACATTCACAGGAACATGTTTTCGTAAAACATTCACAGGAACATGTTTTCAAATGGACATTAAAGTTGTTTAGCCAACAAACAAAAGAACTGGAAAAAATTGTCAAACTGGAGGGAAATTGCAGATGTCTTTGATTTAATTATTTTTGACGAGCGCCTGATTTCACCACGATGCCTCACTGTCTGCCTGTCTCACTTTATATTTTTAGTTTTTGTGCAGATATGTGCACACCACCATGGACACAACTTGATCTTGTTTTTTACCCTCCCCATTTCTATCAACTGGCGCTTTCGTGGTTAGTAGAAACAGAAACAACAAATAAATGTGCAGCACTTTGGATTTTAAAAGTAACTGTTAGTGTTAGAGTAGACACACAAGAGAAAAGTGTTATCTATCTATCTATCTATCTATCTATCTATCTATCTATCTATCTATCTATCTATCTATATATCTATCTATCTATCTATCGATCGATCTATCTATCTATCTATCTATCTATCTATCTATCCGTCTATCGATCTATCCGTCTATCGATCTATCTATTTATCTATCTATTTATCTATCTATATATCTATCTATCTATCTATCTATCCGTCTATCTATCTATCTATCTATCTATCTATCTATCTATCTATCGATCTATCTATCTATCTATCGATCTATCTATCGATCTATCCGTCTATCGATCTATCCGTCTATCTATCTATCTATCTATCTATCTATCGATCTATCTATCTATCTATCTATCTATCTATCTATCTATCTATCCGTCTATCGATCTATCCGTCTATCTATCTATCTATCTATCTATCTATATATCCGTCTATCGCTCTATCCGTCTATCTATCTATCTATCTATCTATCTATCTATCGGTCGATCTATCTATCTATCGATCTATCTATCGATCTATCGATCTATCTATCTATCGATCTATCTATCTATCTATCTATCTATCCATCTATCTATCTATCTATGTATCTATGTATGTATCTATCTATCTATCTATCTATCTATCTATCTATCTATCTAGCCATCTGTCTATACATATACATACACACATACTATAGTATCATGTTACTTCATTTTCTTAACGTTTATCAGTAAATGACACGTCTAAGTGTAATACATGTAGAAGCCCTAACTGGAAATGGTTACAGCTACTGGTGAGTAGATCATTTAGGAAGCGGGCGCCGATCCTGCCTGTCAGGGTCAAACCGCACTGAGAAGAATGCAAAATCCCAACAGAAAGACTGGGATACGTGATAATTTTGTTTTTCCAAAACGGGAATCGAACTCGGCTTTTCTGTATGTGAAGACAAAGAGCCTAACCGCTACACCACAAACGGCGGTCGTCTCAATCTAGGTTACATGCTCGAATTTTACAAGTTTGGGTAGATCTGGAGCTGAATCTTCAAAAATAATATGATTTATATGTCACTTTGACACGAAGCACACCTTTTTCACCATCAATCAACACCTTTTTTTACTCCGCTTCACCCCCGCCTTCCTTCAACACATTCATTCCCTCCTCTCAACCCTTCCTCCTTCCTTCCACCCCCATCTTCTTTCCAACACATTCACTTCCTCCCTCAACCCCCCACCTTCCTTTAACACATTCCCTCCCTCCTTCCACACCCCTCCCCCTTTCTTAACAGATTCACTCCCTCCTCTCACTCACCCCTGCCTCCCTCCTTCCACGCCTGCCTCCCTCCTCCCACCCCCCTTTCCTTTAACAGATTCACTCCCTCCTCTCACTCCTGCCTCTCTCCAACGCTTACTAAGCCCCCCCCCCTCCTTCCCCCTCCCATCCCCACGTTTTTCGTCAAGGCCAATAACTCCACCTAACATTTTGCAAGCTCTTAGTGGGACATCCTCACGTACGCTGACACTGAAGAAGGCGAAGAGCTATAACTAACCCGATAACACCCGCCAAAACGATAACCAGACTGATAACTGAAATGATTTTTGCCACATTTTTGTTTTCACTTTTTGTTGTTTTAGTTGTTTTGTTTGGGGGGGTTTTTTGTGATTTTTTTTTAGTTCGTCTTTTTTCCTGTGAGCACCTCCAGGAGTCACGTCCATTCACCGAAACCTTACATTTATTTTTAAAAAGGTAGAAACCGCTCGGAAGACCAGCGTCTGTGGTGTAGCGGTTAGGTGATTTCTGGCGTGAGCTGACAAAACATCTTTTTTTTTTTTCATTCACAGCAGTTTAGAGATAAAGAGCTTTTTCGTCAGCGTAACCGCTTAAAAAAGACTTTCTTCCGGCATTTGAATTCTAATTTGTTTTAAAAAAACAACTAATCACAGTTTCGCGTTGATTTTGTCACACAAGTAGGGTAACTGATAAGGCTTTCGATATAGCAAATTTAAAAAGAATTTTCTCCAAAAAGAAAAAAAGTCGTTTTGTCAGCTTACAGAAGATTTGACTTTGTATGCAGAAGACTAGCGTTCTATTCTCGTGTGGGAAGAATAAAGTAATTATTCTCGAGTATCCCTGTCTTTCAGCTGGGACGTTGTATCCCTCTCAGCCTGCTTTGCCACTGACGGGCAAGATCGAAGCCCGTCTTCTAATTCAGATGATCTAAATCGTTTCGATAAAGGCTTAAAACACCTAAATCTAATTAATTCCGTCCGGAAGCAAGCACACGTGCTTATGGTATCACGACTTCACTTTTAGTTTTGTTCGCCAAGGGCGGGGGATCAATTCTCGACTAGGTAGGAAACATGGTCGCTTTTAAACACAAGGGGGCTATCCCGGAAAAAGTTGTTTTGAGAAAATGGAAGGTAAAGTTTTTGCCCCTTGGTCAGTTTCATAGAAAGACAAGGAGAGTTTCCTCTACAACCAAACAAATATATACACCAATGAAACCAAACTTCCCCTATAGGTAGGGCAATGCCCACTTCTGGAGGAGGTCAAAATTTCTGGAAACCCCCGAAATATGGGTTAACCCGCTTGTCCTTAAAAGCGACCACATTATCTTTAAAGTATTTCCCCACTGTCAGATCTTGCCTCGGTGGTATAGTCACACAAAGGACACATTGGAGGAAGTTCTGGTTTTATTCTGTTCAAGTGAAAGTGGAGCTGTATATGCTCTGTTCGCAGGCGGAAGATCGTGGTCTGTTTCTTTCTCTGTAGGTGGTTGATATTGTCATTTCGTTTTGTTGTAGTCATATATTTGAAAGCTGCTCATCTGTTTATCCAATCTTGTTTGCTGTTGCTTTTAATGATTTGTTTTGCAGTGTTGTATGAAGTTCGAATGTTGGGTTGGTCCTGTCTAGATCCCATTTTGGCGAGTGCTGTGTTTTGGGAAAGGCGCTTTACGCGAAGTTTCCTCTCTCCACCCAGGTGGGAATGTGTGCCCAGCTGTAAACAGCGAAAGATTTTGTCCGTTTGTTAGTGTTTTAGTGCGTGTAACCCGCAGCTTGCACTGAACTTCCCGGGAAGATGAATATAATGTTTCCGAGTCGTGTTCTGGGTATGCAGGGGAGGTAATAGCCTAGTTGTAAAGCGCATAGAGCAGTTACAAGTGCAGCCACTGCAACAGGGATTGCCATTCTCGTGTCGGCCTGTTCAGCCACAACAAGCGCTGCTCTCGAGAAATCTCCTTCGGCGCAGATCCATGGTCTCCTGAGACTGAAGGATGCCATACCAGAGCATGCTGTAGAGCGTGGATATGCTATATTATCTAAAACGGCAATTATTGCTAGATCTAATCTATATTATTACTTATGAAATATAAGAAACCAGTTCGGAACCCAGGCATAGGCGGCATATGGTATGGCGATTAAAATTAGACTTTTATTCATGCGGGAGTGAAAGTAAAAATGTGCTGGCTGCCCTTGTTCTTAGTTACTTGCACAAGGGAGATACAAAGAAACACTCCTGGAACAGCGGTACTACGCTTGGCTCATCATGCGCAGAAGACGAGTTTTCATCGAGGGACCCTCTCTTGACTTGTACCGATTATGGCATAGATACCTGGCCGCGAAAGGATAGATCAAGACTGCCAAAATTGATATATTATAATCAATAGAAACATTGGCATCTCTGCTTCTCGGCCCTCTACTCGCGTATCCATATTAATTTTTAAGTATAATATAGAGTTAAAAATGCTGAGAACATTATGCCAAACGCAAGTTTAAAAGCTACAATTTCAATTTGCACCAAGTAGGAATAAATGGCAGAATAGATATTTTCTCGATTATTTCTCGAGGGTGCACTTATGAATTCGGGCTTTGAGTTGTATGTGTCGTCAAGTTTCGATTGCAGGAAAGCTGTTCGCATGAGGGCTCGTCTCTGTCTGGTTTTTTTGTTTTGTTTTGATTTTGTTTTTAAGGAGGCGGGGTTGTCTCACTTTGATTATCCTGTCAATCAAAATAGATTTCACCTAAGAATACACTTCTGTTTGATTTCTCCCCTTTGATTTCTATATCTACTTTCTGCTGATTCGGTTGTTCAGTTAGCAACAAGCTTAGTGCTACATGAAGCACGCGTGGGACGCTCTCTGTTAAAAGCAACCAGGAAAAGACAAATGCAACTGTTGGGACACCTGAATAGACATAAAGGTCTTGAACATCTTGCTCTCACTGGCAAAATTAAAGTCAAACGAGGCAGGGGTAGGCCAAGAGCTACCTACTTAGGGAACCTATACAAAAAGGGGAAAGGGGAAAGATCAGGGAAACGTAGCTTTTTTTTTAGAGCATCCGAGCAGAGGAATGGATGGAGAACCATGATCGAGGATGTCTGTCGCAGATCTGGCACTGGATGATGATGGTGATGATGATGATGATGATGATGATGATGATGATGATGATGATGATGATGATG
>NW_004798187.1:105355-108595 GCF_000002075.1 Aplysia californica | reverse complement strand
GAGAGAGAGAGAGAGAGAGAGAGAGAGATAGAAAAGAGGGAGAGGCATACATTCGTTATTCAAAGTACAATTATACTTAACAGTTTCTTAGTAGTGCTGTCGTTTGTGATAGTGTCATTTTGCAACTGCAAAGATAAATGCGTGTTTTCAGTGTAAGATAGGCTTGCTACTCAGTATTCACATAATTTATCCGCCCATCTAGGTATGCCATATATGTCTTTCGCGTGCCTTTTGTTTGAACGAGTAGATTTCCGACAAATTCCGCAAAAATTGGTTCGACCATTGAATCAATAATTTTTATTGATCGGTTGATAACAATTATAAATTAAATAAATAGGAAAATGGTTGAATGAATGAGTGAATGAATGATTTAATGAATCAATGAATCAATTAACGAATGAATGAGTGATTGAATGAATGAATTAATTAATTAATTAACGAATAAATGAATGACTGAATAAATGAATGAATAGATGAATTAACCAATGAACGAATGAATGAATGAATGAATGAAAGAAAGAAAGAATGAATGAATGAATGAATGAATGAATGAATGAATAGACAGCCTTCACAGCCTTGACCATCGATGATTTATTTATAGAGGCACCAGCCATCCATGTCCAGGTGCTGTTTTACCTATCCCTCCCCTATTCTTTCTGTTCAGACGGTCTGACCTTAGAGGACCTGAGTGTAGAGGACTGCCTGGCCGATGGTGTGATGGTGGACTGTAGTGAGGAGGCTTCCAAGGACAAGGAGTACCTCGTACCTGTGCAGGTGAGAGTGGGGGAACATGATGCCTAAAGACTCGTATTTTTACTTTACATTCACAGGTATTTAACCCTAACCGTACGCCCTGGGGTCATTTTGTACCCACGCTGTTGTATTCTTCACATTTTAGAATACTTCTAGTACGAAGATCTCTTTGAAACTTTCAGTATTTCCCAGAAAAACATTTTGGGAGACTGCTTTGCAAAGCAAACTAAATTTCCTCTTTGAAAAGTGGTGGCAGAGTTCCCTACGTCATATGGATACGATAGTAAAACACGATGTACGGATAGGGTTAAACAATTGATTTTATAGAACGCTTGGAGAATGTATTGCTTAAAGATATAAATTTTTACCTTACATTACCGACCCGAAATGTTTACTGTTGATTTAACTGAAAGTTTGGAGAACATGATGTCTAAAGACTTTTTTAAAATATTAAAGTACAATTGTTCCCGCACCCGATCCGGGTATTGGGGATTGCCTTGTTAGTGAGACAACTTTCTGGGCCTACGGCATATTGTGGTTAGGTGGCCAGTTCCTTTCAACGCCGCCTTTACTTCCCCAACTCGAAGTCAGGTACCCATTACTGTTGGGTGGGCAGGAGGGGGCGAAAAGAATCTGTGTCCGAACCGAGGCTCGAACCCGGACTTTCCGCTTTGGAGACGATCGCACTAACCGCTCCGCCACCGCACCCTTTGTTTTACATTCCCTGGTAGTTTTACAGTTTACTTTTAAATTTACGGAAACTTAAAGTTTGGAGACTACGATGTCAAAAAAGTGAAAGTGTTGAGAATATGACGTTGACGTTGAGATTATGAAGTTACGAGAACATGCTTCTGAAAAGTTCAAGTTTAGAGAGCATTGTATTGGAACACTTTAAGTGTAAGCTTGAGGATCATGATATACAATTGCTTTAAGTTTGGGAATCGTCATATTGAAGTACATTGTTATGTAACATTCGTGGAACATGGTGTTGAAAAACTTATAGCTTGGAAATAATATTGAAAAGTGTAACCTGTGGAGTAAATCATATTTTAAAAAACTTTAAGTTTATGAAACACGATTTTGATGAAAGATTTAACATTACAGGAATATGATATTGATATTGATCGATATTGAGGAGTGGGAGGGGAGGACAAGGAGGACGAGGAGGGGAAGGAGGAGAGGGACGAGAACGAAGAGGAGGACGAGGAAGAGGAAGAAAAAAAGAAGGAGGAGGAGGAGGAGGAGGAGGAGGAGGAGAACAACGACGATGACGAAGGCTAGGAAAAGGAGGAGGAGGAGGAAAAAGAGGAGGAAGAAGAGGAGGAGGAGGAGAACGACAATGACGATGGCTAGGAGGAGGAGGAGGAGGATGCCTATTGTTCCTTCCGTCTTTCACCTCAGTTGACGTTGTTTTTCTGCAGAAACTCCTGGACTGGGAAAAGGAACATGGTCGTATCCCTGACCGCGCCGCCGTTGTCTTCCACTTTGACTGGTCCAAGAAATTCCTTCAACCTCAGGAGTACGCCGGCTCTAAGGATATAGGGAACCTTTTTTCTTTCAGACACCCTGCAGTGAGCGAGGCAGCCGGGATGTGGCTAGCTGATGAGCGAAACATCAAAATGATCGCCACCGACACGTTAACCCCTGACCCCCTGGGGCTGACCAAAAGGCAGATCACAACTTTGCCGATCCACGTGAGGTACTCTAAAGAGAAACGTCTGATTGTGGAGAATCTTAAGGTATGTGAGTGCAAACAGTCAGCTCTGCTTGTGCTGATCTCTATAGATCTACGTTCTTACTCTGTGTATCTTGTTTTTTGTTTTGTTTTAGCAAGAGTTTCACGGCGCTTAAAACTGCATGAGGTCATACTATGAGCGCGCGAAACAAGTTGGTGTTATTCACTATTGTTCACTGCTCGGCCTGATTTTGGTCAATATTTCTAATTAAAATGTTTAAACGCTAGAAATTTGAGGTAAATAAATTCTTAATTTAAAATAACTTTTAAAATAGCATTTAAAATGTTACTTTTTTCATAATTTCCCATGAAGGCCAAAGGCAATTATAAAATCAAGGATTTTGTTGGGATCAACGACGGAAAACAGGTCTTGCAATTTTTTGCATTTAGAATATTTCCTTCGGGTCTCTCCGAAGTGTAGAGATTCTGTTACCATGTGACTAATAGTCAAATCTGTCACAGAACGGCTTCTCATCTCCCTGAAGGAAGCCGTTATGTGTCAGTGAATACGGAGGATGAGACTTAGTGTTCTGCTGTACATATAAATTCCAGTATTCACCCCTAAAAAGTTGTTTATTAAAATGGGTCAACGTATTGCCTCGAAGGCGAAGGCTTCCTCTGGAACAACTGGGAGTGAAACTAATTGCAGCAATATAATATGAAGTAATATGTACCACCGCCACCTTCATCATCATCATAATCATCATCATCATCATCATCATCATCATCATCATCATCATCATCATCATCAT
>NW_004798187.1:103748-105033 GCF_000002075.1 Aplysia californica | reverse complement strand
CACCCCGCCAGGACACAGGAAAACTCCCACCCCGCGGGTTCCGACTGTTCGCCGTCCCCTACAAGTTCGACGGAGCCTCTGGCGCCCCAACAAGGACTTTTGCCATCACCCACGACGAGTTGGGCACTGGTGGAGCTTCCGTTCTGTCGGCCTCCCTCTTTGGCGTTTTCCTCTCTGTCTGGACGCTGTACTTGTTAATACACTGAAATACTTTTTAGTGTTCGTATGCATGTGACCCAGAGGGAGAGAATTAGCTATCATAAATAAGAGAACACAATACATCTTTTTTTTAAATATTACGTTAAAATATTAAAGTTTTACAGCTTTTCTGAGACCTGTATTCTTTCATTTTGGCTCCGGTGTTTGTTCCAGGATTTTACATCGTAAACATTGTAAGACTACAGACAAAAATTAATCTGGTGGTGTCCAAAACCATAGTTCTTGGCTTCAAATTCCCACTATGCAACATAATAATGACATAAAAAGATGGAATTTAATTTAAGCTGTCAAATCGACTTTATTCTATACCATCGTATGCATGTGATCTAGCTTGTTATTTTTCATATACAAGAGTTGCATGTTATACGCGCCAAGCTGTCTTTCTTAGACGGTTTTGTCGTTGTTGTTATTGTAGTTGTTTTTTTTTTTTAACATTCGTTGTATCATTTGTCTTTACTGTTGCCCATGTTGAAGACATTAACGTGTTCCAAGAGGAAACCCGGTGAACAATAAATCACAGTCTAAACTCATCATTCTGTTGTTAAACCACTTTAATTTACGACCTCTAAAGTTGTTCAATGACTTCCATCCGACTTCTAAAGTTATTAAATCGCTTTAATTCAACGTCTACAGTTGTTAAGCAACCTGCCCCCGTCGTTTTATGCAAGAAAAATTCTGAAATTATGCAAACTGAGCCCCAGAATGTGAAATTATGCGATTCTGTTGATTTTAACAAAGAATGGTAAAGGAAAATAATCAGAAATTATGCAAAAAAACGATCAAATTTTGCTAAATTATGCGGGGTGCATAAAACCACGGGGACAGAATAACTTTGATTGGAAAGACAGTAGCTCGCCCATTGCTCTTAAGTTGTTTCTTTGCTGTAGGTCTATTATTATCAACAAGTAACAAGGCTTCACTGGCGAGTCTTCGTCTGGGGTGCATTTCTGATGACTTATTGCTTGTCAGTTTTTCTCCTTTTCGTATACTGTAAACAATGCCATATTTTATTCTTTTCCAAATCATTTAGTAGTAGACTATCCTCCCATCATCATCATACTCTAAG
>NW_004798187.1:100320-102136 GCF_000002075.1 Aplysia californica | reverse complement strand
GCTTCCGGTGTGTTGTGACCTGTCTGGGACAGTCATTCTACAAACTACCACTTCTCCTTTCTCTTCGTGATTTTTTTCTGTGGTTTTCTTTTTTAATGTAATAACGACGCTTGTGTAAAACGTCGACCAGTCTAAGACGGCCACTTTTTCCCTCGAAAAGGGTGTGTCGAGCCAACCATCTGCAACTGTCAAGTGCACGCTTGATTTAACCCTATCCGTACGTCGTGTTTTGCTATCGAATCCATACGACGTGAGGAACCCTGTGCCACCACTTTCCAAAGAGGAAAGTTAATCGTTAATTCGATCTGTACGCTTTGCATAGTAGTCTGTCAAAGTGATTTTTTGAGAAAGACTGAAAGTTTCAAAGAGATCTTTGTACTAGAAGCATTCTAAAATGTGAAGAATACAACCCCGGGGGTACAAAATGACCCCACGGCGAACGGAGATGGTTAAGCATAAGCAGAGTCCATAGCAGTCTAGTGTCTGCACAGCAACAATAAGTGGGTCCGACAGTCAGAATCCTGAGTCAGAATCCCCGCAAGTTTAATATGACGTGAAAAGAATGTTCGTGGGTAAATGATCACGGAGTAGAATGCAGCATTTTTACAGTTCATAATCTGCTCGTCAACTTGCTACATACAACCTGCTTACTAATACCCCCACATACCTGCCGCTATACTGTCTTCCCACTTAGCTCCTCTCGACACTTGTCTTGGCCCGATAGAATGGACTAACACTAACAATGTCACCTTAGCAGAGACTGTGCCCACCATTTCGAAATTTCAAGGTGACCGTAAAGATGGTTCCAGTGGGGAACGGGATAGAGGGTGCCCACATACCTCGTGACTCATTGGAGCAGAGGAAGATAGGACTAACGCTAACGTGACTTAAACGCAATTCCACATCATCACTCATCACCACCATTATTTCTAAAATCGAAATAGCGCTCATATGACCTTAGCAGTTGCGAGCGCCGTAAAACCTTATACTATACAAAATCGAAATTGCTCTTAGATCAATGACTTACATGTATAATCCTGGAATCTCTATCTGAAGCAGTTACTTGTGACACTAGGTATGCTCGTAATACACTATTGGACACTATCATACTCACAAAGTACTACTAATCAAATGGCGTCAATCTAACATAAATTGGCAAGGAATGAAAAAAAAGAACGCGGCATATTTTTCGCCCTTTTCCGATCATTACTATCAGAAGATCAGGGGTGTGGTTGAAAGACATCAGTAAGAAGGAGCTAAGGAGTAGCAGTAGAAAGGCTGCAGAAAGAGTCAGTCAGGAGCCCAGAGGAGGGGGCAAAGGAGGTTAGGAGGTAGGGGCAGAAAGTGGAGACGAATGCAGACAACAGAACATTGCTAGAGAGCAGAAAAACAGGTGAAAGGAGATAATTTTAGAGAAGAATTTGTTTCCGTCGTTGCCCGATTCGAACCCGGCACCTTTGAATGGGAGGCCAACACCTGAACCTCTAGGCCACGAGAGCCCCCGCGGCATCTTGTCAGCAGCTGTACCGACAGCTAAGAGTTAAAAGAGTCAATACCTCAGGAAGCTAACGCGGGAAACTTCAGGTCAAAGCCACAGGTCAAAGAACACAAAATGGCGTGAGTTCAGCACGTGCACAAGCTGTTAGCAAGACTAGCCGTGCATACAGAGACTCGTTTTTCTGACTACTTGGATACCCTTGAATGAGTACATGTTACTAAATAATTATTGGAATGCCTTTGTTTTACAGCACCTTTAAAAATCAGTTGTGCGTTTCTCTTAGTTTTCTCTCTCTCTCTCTCTCTCTCTCTCTCTCTC
>NW_004798187.1:91995-96766 GCF_000002075.1 Aplysia californica | reverse complement strand
ATACATTGTTTATATTACGTTGAAATATTAAAGTTTTGCAGCTTTACTGAGACCTGTATTTTTCATTTGGGCTCCGGTGTTTGTTCCAGGATTTTACATAGTTAAACAATTTAAGACTACAGAAACACCAGATAGCTACCATGAGCTGTCCCGCCAAGAACAGGTGACTATCTTCCGACTAAGAACCCAACACACAAGACTGAGACAACATATGTACAGATGTTTTAAACTTGCACAACCACCAAAATGCCAGTGTGGAGAGGCGGACCAAACTGTTGAACACATCCTTCAGCACTGCAAGACACACAGGGCCCCGAGACAGGAAACGTGGCAACCCCACTGACACTACAAGAGAAGGTATACGGGCCGACAGATGGACTGAGCAGGACGGCCCAATTTATGACAGATACCAGACTTCAAGTGAAATGCGATCGAGAAGAAGAAGAAGACTACAGAAGAAAATTAATCAGGTGGAGTCCGAAACCATAGTTCTTTGCTTCAGATTCTTACAACACCACATAATAATGACATAAAAATGGAGTTTATCTAAAATAACTACAAGATGAATAATAAATGAATATTTCGACAGCAGAACAAACATAAAAATTCTCTATGTGAAAGAAACAAAAAGCCCTGGATCTAAATGTTCAAATAGTAGGAAAATAATAATGACACCACGAGTTTCTTTCCCCTATAGTCTTCAAATTAAAAAATACGAGAGGTATATGAAAAGTTTTTTAACTAAACATGAAGGAACAAAGGTAGAAAGCTGAAATTTGGTACTGACCTAGTTTCTCTGCTCAAACGTTTGGCAGTCACCTGCCTATCAGACTACACAAGTTTCTTGATTTTCAACACATTCTCTTCTGTTGTTTCTGTCACTGGGCGACCATCACGGTGGTCATCTTCAATGTCAATGTTTCTGTATTTCAATTTTTTACACCAAAATTTTATCACAGCATAGGATGGGTAATCAGATCCATATACGGCATGCATCTCCGTAAAAATTTCCTGTAGTTACTTGCCTTGCAAGAACAAAATCTTCTTTACTGCCCTGTGCTCATTTTTTCCTTTTTTGGATTGAAACTGGAGAACATCATACCCCCATTCACTAACAGTGCGCTGGTATTAAAACCGGTAATCAGAAATTCCCCAAAATGTACATGCATTATATAAAAATGATTGTAGGCTTTCACCCCAAATTTCAGCTTTTTTACCTTTATTCCTTTCTGGATCGATAACAACATAAGAACACTTTATTCCCTCATGGTCAGGTAAAAAAGAAACCATCTCCTTCATGGTCAGGTAGAAAAAACATTTGGTATCATCATCATCCAGTGCCAGATATGCGACAGATCTGCGACAGACATCGGCGATCATGGTTCTCCCTTCATTCCTTTGCTCGGATGTTCTAAAAAAAAGCTACGTTTCCCTGATCTTTCCCTGTTATCCATTTGTTTAGGTTCCCAAAGTAGGTTGTTCTGGGCCTACCCCTGCCTCGTTTGCCTTCAATTTTTCCAGTGAGAGCTAGATGTTCAAGACCCTTATGTCTATTCAGGTGTACCAAAAACTGCTTTAAAAATTTGTTGTTTCCTGATTGTTTTCAACATTGAACGTCTCACGTGGGTTTCATCAAGCACTATCTCATTTGATTTCTTTTCCTTCCACGATACTCCTAGCAGTCTCCTAAGAAACCACACTTCTGTTGCTTCTTTTTATTTCCACTGTCTTTAGTGATTGTCCAGCATTCACAGCCATATAGAAGGGTTGACCCCACACATCATTTCAGAACTTTCATTTTGGTGGTCATTGAGATGTTTCTATATTCCTTTCCCTCATGCCAGGTGGTATGAGTCTGGAGGGTCTGACGGTGGAGGACTGTGTGGCCGATGGTGTGATGGTGGACTGTAGCCAGGAGGCTTCCAAAGACAACCAGTATCTCGTACCTTTACAGGTGGGTTTTTTGTGTTTTTGTTTTTTGTTGGGGGTTTTTTTTGGTAAGTGTTTTACGGCGCTCGCAACCGCATAAGGTCATATTATAAGCGCACTGGACACATTAAACATTTTCAGCTGGTCGGAAATTTGAATTTTGCCCGGGTGGCGGCCGAAGCCTGCTCTTTCCGATTTTAGACCACAAAGGGACCTTTAACGTGTTTAGCTTGCACACGGGACCTCCGAGATTTTCGTCCTTGTCCGAGACGGCTAGGTGTAGATCTTTCCTTCCATAAGATCAGGGGTGTGACGTAGGGTGTGAAGGAGCCAAGGAGAAGCAACGGAAAGGCTGCAGAAAGAATCAGGAGCCCAGAGGAGAGTGCAAAGGAGGTTGGGGGGGGGGGCATAAAGTGGAGACGAAAGCAGACGACATAACATTGATACAGAGCAGGAAAGAAGGTAAAAGGAGTCAATTTTAGAAAAGAAAAATGTTCCGTCGCTACCCGGATTCGAACGCGGGACTTTTGAATGAGAGGCCTACACCTTAACGTCTGGGCCCCAGAAAGCGACCTTTTTTCAGGACAATGGGAACAAACGTTTCATTCTTTTAAAATTGCCCCCAAATTATAAATCTTTTCTTACTTTCTTTTTCAACGTTTAGAAGAAGAAGAAGAAGAAGAAGAAGAATCTCGTTGCTGAATGTATCTATTCCTCTCGCACCCAAACCCCCCCCCCCCTCCCCCAACACCCCTTTCACCCCTCCTAACACTCCTTCACTTACCCTTAAACTCACTATTTTGCTAAAATACTCAATCCCATCTCTCTCTCTCTCTCTCTCTCTCTCTCTCTCTCTCTCTCTCTCTCTCTCTCTCTCTCTCTCTCTCTCTCTCTCTTACTGTCTCATTATTATCACCTATTCCCTGCCCACTTATCCCGTCCTCCTTCTCTTATTACTCAATTTATTTAATTCGTCTAAATTTAACTTATTCTATTCCAGAAACTCTTGGACTGGGAAAAGGAACACGGCCGTATCCCTGACAACGCTGCTGTTGTCTTCAACTTTGACTGGTCCAAGAAATTTGTTCGTCCCAAGGAGTACACGGGCTCCAAAGATATAGGTGAGGCCGCGTGATGAAATCAGGCGCTCGTCAAAATAATGAAATTGAAGAAAACGACTTTTTTTCCCCTTTTG
Organism: Aplysia californica; assembly: GCF_000002075.1. NCBI lineage: Eukaryota > Metazoa > Mollusca > Gastropoda > Aplysiida > Aplysiidae > Aplysia > Aplysia californica. The sequence continues at coordinate 93,642 of NW_004798187.1, read as the reverse complement.
GCAATTTTTATCGAGTTTTTCGTTTTTGGCTCAGTACTTTATATGTCCATTTAAAACAATTTATTGTGTGACTTTTACTCTAAAACGTTGATTAAAGACACAAATTTGTAAATTTACAATTTCCAAGGACTCTCTAGCTTTAGAAGTCACCAAACTTTGGCGGCCATTTTCTCGCTAATTTTACCTTTGAAACCGGGCAACCCACACTTGCTTCCATCGAGAATATCCCAACTTGTATTCAAGATAAATTGATATTTTTTAACTTGAAAGGAAGAAAAATAAAACAAGCTTTAAGATGGTACCAAAAACTCCGTGTGCCCCAAAATTGACGAACGCCTGATTCCACCATGCTACCTCACACAGGAGACCTCTTCAGTTTCAAGTTCCCGGCAGTGAGCGAAGAAGCCGGGATGTGGCTCAGGGAGGAGAGGAACATCAAGATGATCGCCACGGACACTCTGACCCCCGACCCCCTGGCAGGCTATAAGAAGCAGCCAATCCACATGAAGTACTTGAAGGAGAAACGCCTCATCTTAGAGAACCTTAAGGTAATTAAGGACACAGCCATACCAGAGACCTACCACGTCGTTAGATCTCTGGTCATACTTAGATTGTTTGGCGCTCATATGACCTTATGCAGTTGCGAGAGCCGTAAAACCTCTACAAAAAACATACTTAGATTGTGGGTGGTTGTCGGGTTCTCTGGTGTGGTTTGCTTCTTCTTTCCTGTGAAACATCTATCGTCCTTATCTCTCCTTCTTCTTTTTGATGTTTGTTACTCTCTTGTTACACCTCTAATCTTCTGGCGCTCATATGACCTTATGCAGTTGCGGGCGTCATAAAACTTCTACTAAAACTATAAAACTTAGATTGGACGTTTGAAGGTTGCTCCTGTTATGTTCACCGTGGTGTTTTGATAAGGCGGGTTGCTATTGTTGATGATGTTGTTGTTGTTGTTGGTGGTGGTGGTGGTGGTGGTGGTGGTGATGTTGGTGTTTTCATTATCCCTGTTGTTTTATTTATCACCAGCACGTCTTTTAATCGCTAATACTAATAGATTCATTATTGCTAATCATTCTTCTTCCTTATTATTAGTATTAATATTTATTACTATTGTTATTTATTATTATTATTATTATTATTATTATTATTCTTATTATTATTCTTCTTATTTATTTGTTTTTATTACCATCGTTACTGCTATCATTATTATCATTATCATTATTATTATTATTGTTATTATTATTATTATTATTATTATTATTATTATTGGGGGGGGTTGTTTTGTTTTATTAACATTAGTATTTTTCTAAAAAATATTGTTATTATTATTATTATTATTATTATTATTATTATTATTATTATTATTATTATTATTATTATTATCATTATTATTATTAGTAGTAGTATTATTATCATTGGTAGTATTATTATTAGTAGTATTATTAATATTGCCATTACAGCATAATTGTTACTATTAATGTTCTATCATCATCTTTATAATTATCGATGTTGTTCTTATTCTAACCGTTATAGTTGGAATTATTGGTATTTTTTGGGTCGAATTTCTATTATCTTTGTTAAAACTATTACACTATCAATATGATACTATAATTAATTGTTGTCATTTAAAAAAAAAAAAAAAGT
>NW_004798187.1:87536-89286 GCF_000002075.1 Aplysia californica | reverse complement strand
TGGCTGCGGGTTGACGAAACGGAAAAGCGCAGCGGCGACAGGGAGCTGACCCCCGTGACCCCGACGTGATAAGGCGCCCGGCGGGGAACCCCCCGCGGCAACTAAAATTCCACTGCCGGTGCGCCGTGCGTCAAGTCTCTGTGGGTTTAGTGTGCACTGCATGTATTGTGAACGGAAGTCTCACTTGTTTACAATGGCGTCTTAGAAGACGGACTTTTCCAAAATTAGATCTAAACGAAACTAATGAAAAACTGAAAATTTAACTACAGAGACATAAGACTCCTTAATATATCTGTGAACCCTTTAAATGATTCTGAACCACCGTTAATTTTGTCAAATTCGAAAGTTAAGTGGTTAGGAAGTTTTAGGCCGCCTAAGTGACTACCTTTCACAAATTTAATGTGTAGATTATAGAATGACATGCAATTTTTACAATCTTACAGGAGAGAACAAAAAACAACAACAATCACAAAAAGCAACTAAATTTTGTTACCAATGAAACATTTGCTATAAAGATAATCAGGCAGTTTTTTAAAATGGAAATTGTATTTAATTATTATTTAATACTTAAATGAGAGAGGGTGAGATGGCGGAGCGGTTAGTGCGCTCGTCTCCGAAGCGGAAAGTCCGGGTTCGTGCCTCAGTTCAGACACGGATTTTTTTTCTCCCTCTTCTTCCCACCCAGAAGTAATGGGTACATGATATCGAGTTGGAGAAGTAAAGGCGGCGTGGAAAGCAACTGGCCACCCTACCACGATATGCCGAAGGCCCAAGAAGTTGTCTCACTAACAAGGCAATCCGCAGTGTCCGGATCGGATGAGGGAACATCGTTTTTACTTTTAACTTAGGTACAGTAAGCAGCAACAGAGGAACTTCGCCTGGGCAGATCCGAAGAATTTGACAGTCACTGTGTGCACTGGGCACTTTGCATAACACACATTAAGGAGACTATAAATAAGTTAGTCTCTAATACGGGTGCCTTTTGGGCGATCGGGTTGGGTCGGGCCGGTTTACTAGCCAGATTGAGGGCGCAAAGCGGCTATCGTGGCACAAGCCGATCGCGCCCTACTCGTCGCCTAAAAATTAAAAAACACCAAAAAAACGTGTTTGTTTTCAGGCGACGAGTCGACAGATCATCCGACCCGACCCGGCCCGACCCGACTCCATCCGCAATGGGCACCCGGTATAAGGTCCTTGCGCGGAAAGCAGGCAAGGGAAGTAACCTAGGCCTTCTCAGTATCCCTCCAACCCCCCTTCCCCCCACCCCTCAGGAGAAAAGCCTAGGCCTTCTCAGTATCCCTCCAACCCCCCTTCCCCCCACCCCCCAGGAGAAGGACTAGGAAATAACCCATCTGGCGGTGCGGTGAGCCAGATCCCGGTGTCTGTTTACACGAGAGATCCTATCAATGTGGCCTGGCGTCCCATAAATGGGTATAGGCCTGTTCTTGACCTTGGCCCTATGGTGGATACTCGATACTCATTAGTGGTGGGGCAAAATCCGGATAAAATATAACCGGATAATTCTCAAAGAAACATTACCCAAATTCACGAAGAGGTGCACTAACATTATTTGCCTTGGTCGTACACTGTGGTAATGGTGTTACAAAAGTCATAGTACACACTCACCCATGCACTCAACAAAGAAGAACAGAACTTTTACATTATTATTGGATGCTTAAACCGCTCCTCGTCATAAACGTTCTCTCTCTCTCTCTCTCTCTCTCTCTCTCTCTCTCTCTCTCTCTCTCTC
>NW_004798187.1:82759-84792 GCF_000002075.1 Aplysia californica | reverse complement strand
TGTGTGTGTGTGTGTGTGTGTGTGTGTGTGTGTGTGTGTGTGTGTGAATGTGTGTATGTAAGTGTAAATATGTAAGTGTGTAAGTGTGAATGTGTGAGTTATTTACCTAACACCTTTAATAGCTTGTCTGCCTGTAACTACAACATACACTAAAATACTAAAATGTTTTTCTTGCAGAAAGCAGTTTTGAGCTAGGTGTAAGGCCAAAAAAACACCACTGCTTTTTGCCCCAAATTCGGAGAGTTCTATCAGAAGAACTAATGAGAAACATAATAATTCAAGACAACAAAATGTACACCATGCGGAGAGGACAAGGAGTGTATTCCACGAAGGACAACCCAACTTATCTTCGAACCTCGAACGTTGTTTCTGGTTATCTGTTTTACTTTCTGTTTCGTGCATAGAAGACATTTACATTACTACTAGTGCGGTCAAAAATTCGTGGCGCGACTTATTGTAAATTAATATCTTCTCAACTATCAAATATAGGTTCTCCAATTTTTGCACAATGACTTGTATAAATTTATCTTAATAGATCAACATTTTTGTAAACGTCTGCTAGGTGTATTCAAGAAAATTCTTTAATAAATACCAATACAAAATCCAAGTGGGCGGTTTCTACAGATGTTTACATGTTTACAGCTGGGGTAATATTGCTTTTAATAGCAAGTCCGACAGGTCTTTCTAATCGGGACATTGCACTTATTGAACGCATGTTTTGAGAAGCATTAGTGTTCACTGTAAAAATAATTTCTTGTAACAAGTTTTGCCACTAAAAAGCGTCATTGATGAGCTGTGACGCAGGCCATATTACGTAATCAAAATGTGTGTGATAAGCAGGAAGTGCTGTGAACAATACCATTTAATGTGTGACAGAGATTTCAAGTATTTTATATAAATTTATGAAGAAAAGTTTTTTTTAACTAGCCTCAATTTTTCTGGAAAAATATGATTTAGTCAAGACAAATTGATACAAACTGCTATGCAAAGTATGAATGACATTGAGTCACCCGTTAAAGAGATATTAGAGGAAAAGTTGCGCCAAGAATTTTTGACCGCACTATTATAGGCAGGAGATAACTCTTTGGTTTCGAGGCAGACGTCACACTGAAGTAAAGACGTGGAGAACTGTGAGAACATCTAAGAACAGGGGAAATAATAATTTTGAAACATCAATTGTATTTTGTAAGTAGAGTTTTGTCCCTTGGTTGAAAGGTGTATCCCGGGTATAAATGGGCGTTAAAGGCTATTATAATTTTTTATACAACAGAGGTAATCCTATTTTGTCAGAAAAAAAAGTTTGCTATGAATCTATTATCTCTGTACCATTGTGTGGGGTTTAAAAGTGTTTGTTTTTACTTGCTTTTTTTTCTTTATCAAAATACTAGCGGGGCCTCCTTTCGATGAAATGAATGATCAGTGCATTAACATCAACTGAATATCATTGGTCTACTATATTTACACTCTGCTGGAATGCTGCAATAAATCTCGAGAGAAAAGTAACACATGTGTTTTCAAGTTGCCAAATAAATAATAGATGCATAGATTGATTATCTATTCAGCTTTCGTAGTTGTATACTCCAGAATTTCAAAGGTGTGGAATGAGTGCGCACTCATTGTGAACGGAAGCCTCACTTGTTCACAATGGCGTCTAAGAAGACAGACTTTCCAAAGATTAGACCTAAACAAAGCTACTGAAAAACTGAAAATTAAGTTACACTGACTTCAGACTCCTCAGTAAAACTATGCACCCTTTAAATGATTCTGAATCATCATTAATTTGTTCAAATTCGAAAGTTTTAGGCGGCGAAAGAGACGGACTTTTACAAATATAATATGTATAGATGAAGACCAAAGATGACTTGGAGGCGAGCGGTACAAGCGGAAATGGAAAAGACGGGGACATCAAGGGAACAGCAAGAAAAGGACGCACAGGACAGGCTTCGCTGGAGAAATGTTGTTGATGGCCTGTGCTCCACTGGGAGTTACAAGGGCAAGGGGGAGAGAGAGCGAGAGAGAGAGAGAGAGACAGA
>NW_004798187.1:79355-80717 GCF_000002075.1 Aplysia californica | reverse complement strand
CATACCATACCATACCATACCATACCATACCATACCAAACCATACCATACCATACCATACCATACCATACCATACCATACCATACCATACCCTTTCCTTGGTGTGGTTCTCAGGTCTTCAAGTATGAGTACGGAGATGGGTAGAAGTAGAAGATGACGGTTGAAGGACAGGGAGACAGTGGGAACTTCCGTCCAAAGATTCAGAGAGAGACCCCAGTGGAAATCAATAGTTGCGTATCCTTTCCTGATCATATGAAACGTGACCAGACGACCAAGAAGGAAATACTCGCAGGCAAGATGTGGGGGCACAAGGGTTAACCCTCAAATGAACACTGCAAAAAGTATAGACATAACTAGTCATAGACATATCTAGTCAGACTCTACACTGGCATCATAAAGGCAATATGAATTAAACCTTCTTTGGTTGATATAACAATTTCATAATTTAGACCAAGTCTGACTCTACGCTGATGTTATTCAAACAATCTGAAAGAAACTTTTGAGGTAAATTTGTCAGTCTAATAGTTTGGACACCATCCCCAAACAAAAACGTAAAACGAATAAGAAAACAAAAATAACAATACTTCTATTCACATTTTTGGATTCCAGTATGGGTTCAATTTTTGATCAACTGGCACATAAAGTAAAATGATAAAAGTTAAGAATGAAAAATACACAATGTGGACTGACAACATCAAAGTTACGGACTGGGCTAAATTTAAATAATGCACGATAGCGATTAGCGACCGAAAAAACAGAGGTACAAGTCAACCTCTGACCTAGAGATGACACCTCCAGCCACCCAGCCTCTTAGATGGGATAGACAATTGATTTGTCTCAGGAATGTACATTTGCATTAGTTTCATCAAACCAATATTCACTATCACTTTACATACAAACATTTACTTCGAAGACAAAAATGAAACAGCGAGCAAAAATAGAACGTAAGGCACTACTCTAGCACAGCATGATTTGTCTCGTAAAATACTATTGGCTAATACGTGCATTATGGCGAGCAATAATGTATTTATCATCATAATATTTGTATAAAATTGGTCTGCAGAGCTCTGCTGTTCTATCCAAACAAAGTGAAAGCAATTGCTTTATGTAGAACCTCAGTAGAACGGAAAAGCTTGGATAGCAAAACCAGTCTAAAAGAGTAGCATAGAACTCTATTATTTGTTGGAAGATTACATTTCTGTTGCTGGTGAGATTGTCAATTAAACATGTAACAAGTCTTCTGTTGTAAACAGGAAAAAGTGAGGGGTCTTTAGTCTGTTTGTTGCTTTGCATTTTGATTTTGTAAGTTGGTTTGTGTGTTGTTTTTGTATTTGTGTTGTTTTAATTTGGTGGGGAGGGGGTG
>NW_004798187.1:77160-78422 GCF_000002075.1 Aplysia californica | reverse complement strand
ACTGACCATCAGACTGTCACTTGATAACCCATTACCCTCCATTGACCTTGAACTGACCGACCGATCGCCAAGTGCCACGTAACACCCTCCCCCCTTACATTCCCTCCACTAGTCATCAGATGACCTCCTGACCCCCTCACGCCGTGTACCCCCCAATAATGAGCACCAGCAGAACCACCAGGGTCAGTAGCGCCACAAACAGGCCGAGGATCCGGAAACAAACTTTGTCCAGAATCACGGCAATGTCCGTCCACTTGAGCTCCGGGGTGTCGTAGCTCTCCACGTTGACCAGCCGGCCCTGATGTCTGGATTTGTCCTCATGGTTCACGCCAGAGATCCCTCTATTGCTGCTGGAGTACCTTTTATCGCCCACGCCATACGAATCACCAACTCGCACGGCCGATTTCGTCCTGTTGAAGCGCTCGTTCGAATGAAAACCGTCGTATTCATCGTTCGGAGATTGGACGTCTGGATGGATTTTATTTTTGTTGTCACCGTTGTTTTTGCTGTTGCTGTTGTCGTAAGACACGGAGGGTCTCCAGCAAGAAATGGGGATCATGAAACTAGTCGTGAGACGTAGGAGCCAAGGGGGGATAGGTTTGTCTTCTTCTCTGTGGTGGCAGTAGAGGACCATGACGGTGAGGTAGGTACTGAACACGCCCACGAATAGGATGATGGTCAAGTAGACACCTGGGAAAGAGAACACATTGGGTTAGTTGGGGGTGTTTTTATTTTGTTTTTGGTACTCTTTATGGGTGTAGAAGACACATGGTTGCTTTTAAGGACAACCGGGCTACGCCAGATTTCGGGGGTTTTCAGAAATCTTGACCTACACCAAGAGTGGACATTGCCATATCTATTGAGGAGAAAGTTGGTGTCATTGGTGTGTATATTTGTTTGGTTATAGAGAAAACTCTCTTTGTCTTTTAAAGAAACTGAACAAGGGGCAAAAACGTTACCCTCGATTTTCTCAAAACAGCATTTTTCGGGATAGTCCCCTTGTGCTTAAAAGCGACCACATATTATGACTCATCAGCAGCATGCCAAAAGTAATATTTCGGCACATCAAACACGCGTGAGAACACGCATTGGCGCATTTCAATAACGAATTTCAATTATCAACCCGCAGTAAACGATATAATATTTCCCCCAAAAAAGCAAGAAAAGACACATATAGAGAAACATTCGTACGAACTTCAGTGAGGTTACTGAACACACAGTGCTACAAATGAAATAGAGAGAGAGAGAGAGAGAGAGAGAGA
>NW_004798187.1:75297-76354 GCF_000002075.1 Aplysia californica | reverse complement strand
GGAAGGAAGGAAGGAAGGAAGGAAGGAAGGAAGGAAGGAAGGAAGGAAGGAAGGAGGGAAGGAAGGAAAGAAAGAAGGAAGGCAGAAAGGAAGGAAGGAAGGAAGGAAGGAAGGAAGGAATTAAGGAAGGAAGTATGTGTATGGGTTTACGCCCCTATCAACACTATTAGATTATTTGAGAGGAGGGACCTCTCCGAATGCAACGTCTGTCTCTGACAGAACCGAGGCAAATGAGTTGGGAGCCTTAAAAACTCTACAAAACGACTCAAGTTCAAGAGATCACAGTCTGGGACTTGAACCAGGGTCATCCTCTTCACAGTCCAGGCATGATACCAGCTTAGCTAGAGGAGCGCACTGTCTCTATGAAAGCATACAACATTTACAATTGGTCGCTTTTGAGCACAGGGGGGGCTATCCCGAAAAATGCTGTTTTCAGAAAATCGAAGGTAAAGTTTTTGCCCCTTGTTCAGTTTCTTTCAACAACAAAAAAAGGAGAGTTTTCTCTATAAACAAATAAATATACACACCAATGAAACCAAACTTCTCCGATAGATAGAGCAATGCCCACGTTTGGTATAGATCAAGATATCTGGAGACCCCTGAAATCTGGGTTAGCCCGCTTGTCCTTAAAAGCGACCAATTACAATAACCACACTTACTCAGAACGGAGGTAGATTTGCTGGTGGGCGGCATGTAGCTAGCCACGAGGGTCAACATGACGGTGTAGGTCAACAAGATGGTCAGAGAGTAGCCCACCTTCTCTCCTGACTCTGCCGGGAGGAGGAAGACCAGGATGCACAGCAGTGACGTCACAATGACCGGGATCAAAATGACGTTGACGTAGTAAGAAGGTTTCCGACGCAGCTTGATCATAAAGTCGATCTGTGTTTGCGGGGGTGAAAAATGAGGATGGGAGGGGGAGGAATGGAGGGTGTGGGGATGGGAGGAGGGGTTAAGACAGGCAGAGGTAATAGAGGGAAAACGCATAGCGAATCCGAAGCTTTTTCTTCTTCTTCTTCTTCTTCTTCTTCTTCTTCTTCTTCTTCTTCTTCTTCTT
>NW_004798187.1:72116-73703 GCF_000002075.1 Aplysia californica | reverse complement strand
GAGCGCCAGAAGATTATATGTGTTACAAGAGAGTAACAAACATAAAAAAGAAGAAAGAACGATAGCTGTTTTATAGGAAAGAAGAAGCAAACCACACCAGAGCACCCGCCAATCACCCACATGTATTATCTTAACGTCGGTAAGCTGTCGAATGATTTTAAGACCATAAAACAATATTTATTTTTCACTAGAGAGGAAAAAAGCTGTTTCTTCCCTTAAATTTGCTTTTCTCCTCATTCAGAATTTGAATTTTATTGAAATATTTCTTGAGAACGTGTAAGTATCTCCTGGATGGCATTTCAAAACAATATTTCCGGAAATTTCTTAAACCATGAAGCTGGTGTTTTAAGACGTAAACAGATTAAAAGAAAAGTAATCAAATTTAATTTTAAAGAGAAGTAATCAGGTTTCGATTTGTCATTTATATCATGCGACCTATATCATCTGACCTACATCGTGTGTGACCTATATCACGTGTCCTATTTCAGACGAACTATAATTATCATTTGACTTTTGTCGTGTCACGTATACCATATGACCTAGGCAAAGTGACCTACGTAAAGTGACTACATCAAATGACCTATATGATATGACCTAGAATATTTCACCTACGTCATTTGACCTTTATCACGTGACCTCCATCACGCCTCCCGCCCAGGCTAGCCTAGACTCTCTCCCACCACACACACACACCTCAGTGTCTTGCGCCTGTAGATCCACCTCGGTGACGGTATAGGCCCAGCTGGTCACCTCCACGATACAGATCTGGGTGTCGAACGGGTAGAAGGTGATGTCTACGTCACAGTGGGTCTCGAAGATCCCAGGGGGCTCCCAGGTCATGGCGCCTGTGCTGGCGGCCCGGATGAGGAGCTTGTCACTTTCAAGGATGCCCAGGTTAGCCACACTAGAAAATAAATAGGTTTTCAAGGTCAGTTTTGTTGTTGTTGTTTTTTTTGTCTTTGTTTTGGTAAGTGTTTTACGGCGCTTGCAACTGCATAAGGTCATATGAGCGCGCAGGACACACCTAACATTTTCAGTTAGTAGCAAATTTTGAATTTTGCCCAGGAGGCGGAGGAAACCTACTCTTATCGATTTGGACCACCAAGGGATCTTTAACGTGCGCAACTTCCACTCGGGACCTCCGAGATTTTTCCGCCCTTGTCCGAGAACGCTAGGTATAGATCGTTCCTATCAGAAGATCAAGGGTGTGGCTGAAAGGCAGAAGTAAGAAGCCAAGGAAAAGCAGTGGAAGGGCTGCAGAAAGAGTCAGGAGCCCAGAGAGGGGGGAGGGGGCATAGGCAGAAAGTGGAGACGAAAGCAGACGACAGAATCTTGCTAGAGAGCAGGAAAGGAGGTGAAAGGAGACAATTTCAGAGAAGAAATATTTTCGATCTCTACCCGGATTCGAACCCTGGACCTTTGAATAAGAGGCAAACACCTTTACCTTTAGGCCACGAGAGCCCTCAAGGTCGGTTTGTAGTGGGAAAACGGTATAAGATATGAAAAGAATATTTTCGAATCTTCTGCAATAATCACCTTTCTAAAACAATAGGCTACAAAAACGGCCACTCCCCCACCCCTCCCCCC
>NW_004798187.1:68501-71649 GCF_000002075.1 Aplysia californica | reverse complement strand
CACCCCCCTTTTCAGGCGCAAGATTATATATTTGAATGTCCCGTATAACGATATGATTAAAATGTCCACCTGTGTAAGACAGTCACTTTTCTCCACGACATTATGAGTGGCCGTCTGAGACATTTTCGTCGACTGCATGCAGTTGTGATACTACAAATGGTTAGTTACAGGTACTATAGGCGAATACTCCACAATGAGTGACTCTCCTGTAACTGGGATTCTTTTAATTCAGCAAAATGTTCTTTTTTATAGCCTAGGAGGGTCTAAATACATAATTATCTTCAGGTTCTGTAGAAAAGGTCACACTGTTTTCTTTCTAAGAATCAATTAAGATTGTTCAGTCTTTAAAACCTAGAGCAAAAGCAACAAGGGGGGAAGAGAGGATACGCACTCGATAACTAATCTTCTCAAATTTTCAGATCCCAAAGTCTCAATCAGATCTGTCGGTCATGTTATGACAGTTCCTTTTACCTCAATGATTCGAACGGAATAAAGAATTCCAAGTTTTGATTGAAATAGCCCTGGCCGAATAAAAGAAACGACCCGATTGTATAACCGTATGGCGTTATGCTTGTCTTGAAACCCGTGCCCTTTACGCCCCATGAAACTACTGTGTGTGCCAAAAGCTAAACATCATCCCGAAAACTTTCTGGATGCACAGAAATTGAAGCACTTCATTATCTATGCTTTCGATACACCTTAACATAAGACGGTTGCTGAAAAAGTGCCAAAGGAAGGTAAGGTATCGCGCGTTTTAAATATGGAAGGTCAGCAAGTGAATTTCACAGCTCTGTAGCTGAACGTTTGTTGCAGGGGGAGTTCAGTTCGAGCATGTACAGTACGCTTAATTTCGGGACCTTAAAATGACAAAGTTCTGTCTGACATTTTTGGTCGTTTTGAGTTACTAAAACCATGAGGTCAGAAACCAAATATTCTACCACCACTATCAAAATCGTCAGGTTATTTGGAGTCATTATCAAGACATTCTATGATTGATTGAGTAGGTGTTTTACGGCACTATCGACTCAATTTTGGTCGTTTAAGTGCCATCATCAAGACTTTCAAAGAATTGCATTCGGAAAAGCTTGACATGTTGTGAAACTCAATATTTTTTAATTAAGACACATTTCTTCAAAACTAGGCACTGATTAGGTAGAACTTCGCAGTTCTAGGGTAGCGTTATATCAGCTGCGCTGTGGTTGTTTGGTTTTTTAAAATTCAAAACCAGGACGGTGCGCGACTTTTGGCATGCCCTGTATGTATCTCTCTCATCACGCACGGCCGTTACTTTCCGCAAGGTTCCGCCCTCTTCTTCCCCTTTTTCTTCTTCCTCGTTCTCGATGACAGCAGCTAGACAGTCAGTCCGATGTCGCGCACAAACTGTGCAGTCCGCTTCAAATTTAAGAGACTGCCATCATAGAGCTTTCTCCCTTGGGGGATTTACAGTTTGCCACGTCTGTGTACGAAGGGTGGCGTAGCGCGGGCAGTGCTGAAGGATGTGGTTGGCATCCCCTTGGCCGTGTCCAGATTCACAGATCGCGGACTCTCCCACTTTTATTTAATGTGCTTGTGGCGTTTGAGTCTGTTGTGGCCCCAACGGACTCGAAAGATTGTGACCTGGTCTGCTCTATTTAGCATGTAGCAGCCATTTGTGGCGTCGGTGGCCTAGTGGTTATAGGGGTGCCCACTAGTGCTGGGCGGTTAGGTTCCCAGTTATTGAAAGTTAGGAATCGTAGGAATTACTTTCTTTCAAATGATGTGATTTCTTCGGGTGGTACCCCGGTGGTGTTCGGCTCCGAACATCTTCAGGGTTTATGGTAACATTGCTTTCGGAACACAACGAAGCATCAACTTTTTAAAAAATATATATTTAAAAAAATAGAAGAAGATTTTAATGATCAAAGTAACTGGTAACCGCTGGTTTTCGTGTAAAGTAGTCGGAATTTTTCTTACGTAGCATTAATCGTGGGAATCGGTTTCGGAATCGATCCTTCGCCTAGCTCTAGTGCCCACTACGGCTGGATGTGGCCGATCGCCCGACTCGATCGCCTGAAACTGAAAACAAACACGTTTGTTTTTGAGGAGATCGAGTCTGGCGATCGGCCCGATAGGCAGATCCCATCCGTAGTGGGCACCCCGTATTAGGTTACCCGACTCGTAATCGTGAGGTTGCAGGTTCGGGGGTTCGAGCAGCGGGCCCAACGTTCCTTCTTTGGGAACGGCACTTTACACGAATTTTCCGCACTTCACCCAGGTGGGAATGCGTACCCAGCTATAGACAGTGAAAGATCTTGTCAGTTTGTTAGTGTTTGAGCGCTTAACCAGCTGTTTGCACTGCATGCTTCCCGGGAAGCTGAGAATGTTTCTGAGTGTTCTATGGTCTGCTGGGGTAAAAATATAGTGTAAGCGCATAGAGCTTGCTTTCAAGTGGGGACATGCGCTATACCAATATTATATTTATTATTATTATTATTAACTCACTCGTTGTCCACGATGATCTGAGGCCTCCAGAGGACGAGCTCTGTATCATAGAAGTCTTGGATCCCGCCGTATGTGGCTGGTGTCCACGTCAGTCGGCTGTCTGTCCAGGTCTGCGGGGATAAAACACACATTATGAAGACATACAACTCTCGACAGAACCAACAACAACATGAATGACAACTGCAACAACAACAACAACAACAACAACAATTTTTAAAAAGTTTTTTGGTGTACCATGCAAAACTCTGCTCTTTACGCTTATTTATCTGTTTGTTGGGAGAATTATTCCTACATTGTTTGCGAGTATTACTCCATGCATTGGTCCGTCTGCCTGAAAGGTATGGGAAAACATGGTATTTGTATTACTGTGTTTGTTTTATTAAGACTTTTGCGGCACTTGCAACACAATAACGCCACATAAGTGCCGAAGATTAGAGGTGTTACAAGAGAGTAAAAAACACACAAAAAAAGAAGAAAGGGAGATAAAGACGACATATGTTTGATAGGAAAGAAGAAGCAAACCTCACCAGAGCACCAGCCAACCACGCCCATTTGTATTACGTCTATGATATAATGTATAGGACGTATAGATAGATAGATAGATAGATAGATAGATAGATAGATAGATAGATAGATAGATAAATAGATAGATAGATAGATAGATAGA
>NW_004798187.1:65686-68327 GCF_000002075.1 Aplysia californica | reverse complement strand
GTGTGTGTGTGTGTGTGTGTGCGTGTGTAGATAGGTCTACAATGTATATACGTGTTTTCTCCCCCCCCCAAAAAAAAAATTAATTAAATGAGAGAATGTAAACAAATTTTCGTTGTGAATGTTTTTCATCTTTGTCGACACAATTCAGACTATTTAAGAAGCTGCCTACTTTGCTTCTTTCTGCCATGGCCAATCCAGGCTGGGTGGAATGTAAAATTCTTCCTTGCAGTTAGACGGGGATACCCAATTTCAAACTTGCAAAGATGAAAAGCCTGACAATTCATACCTTGGTCGTCCATGGATTCTATGCTAACTGTCCTCATATCAACACGTCTGGGCTTCTCTGGTTCTTCATTTTTTAAAACTTTTATCGGCCGCTTATACTTTTTTGGGGTGTCACGGGAAGAAAGAGACGGTCAGAGGGATTCCGTGAGTGGTTAGTGTTGTCCTGACTCCATCTTTCCACGTCTTTCTCTGTCACCCTCTAGCCTTGTTGCCATCGAATTTTCATATGTAGGCACGTTTTTCATTAAAGACCAGAATCTCGTACGTTATCCATTTCCCCCTCCTATGTAGAGGCCACTCATGGTGAAATGTGGTATATTCCCACTCATGGTGAAATGTGGTATATTCCCAGTCATAGTGAAATGTGGTATATTCCCAGCCATGGTGAAATGTGATATATTCCCAGTCATGGTGAAATGTGGTATATTCCCAGTCATGGTGAAATGTGATATATTCCTAGTCATAGTGAAATGTGGTATATTCCCAGTCATGGTGAAATGTGATATATTCCCAGTCATGGTGAAATGTGATATATTCCCAGTCATGGTGAAATGTGGTATATTCCCAGTCATGGTGAAATGTGATATATTCCCAGTCATGGTGAAATGTGGGATATTCCCAGTCATGGTGAAATGTGGTATATTCCCAGTCATGGTGAAATGTTGTATATTTCCAGTCATGATGAAATGTGGTATATTCCCAGTCATCATCTAGCAAGGTCAATAATGTTTACCTGGAGGAAAGTTTGTCCCAGGGCGCTTATTCAATACCTAAGGCCCCATTTACACGTACAGTTCTTTTATCGACAAACTGTAGAATATCGAAACAATGACCGGCATCCTGTCAACTTTCGGGTAAAACTGAGCGGGGAAACGAGCAATTCTCTCGATATCGAAACGTTCTCAGTCCAGCCACCAGATATCTGGCGACGCCAGATATTTGCCGGCCGGCGAACTGAAGGCATGACGACGAGGGAGTGGCTTCTTTGATGTTGCCCCAGACGGAGTTGAAAATGTATTCCAAAATTTTCCTAAATATTAGTCAAATTTAAAAAAAAAAAAAGATTTTCGTGATCAGCAACCCAAAATTAGTCAAAATCACGCGGGGAATACAAATTAATGCTGGGTTACCAAGTTATTTGTTTTTGGTGTGTTTTGTGTGTTTTGTCAAGGACTGACACTTTAACGATAAAAAGATCTATACGTCTAAACGGAACTTCTCTCGTCGACATACTGTCAGTTTAACCATGAACCAGATCTAGTGTCCGTCGGTTAAACAGCCAGTTTGTCGAAGAATGAACCGTGTACGTGTAAAGGGACCCTTAGAGTAGACCATGACCTGTAAGCCAACGCATACAGCTGGCGGTTGTTACTTAATGATTCTGTCAACAGGGTCAAGGGGCAAATGCGACGTGTGCCCCTGATTGGATTTAGAGATTATCCAGTAATAAACGTGAGCAGATTTCGTGAATCCTTGGCTTTGGACTTGATATTACTTTGTCGTTGTTGTCGTTTTGTTTGTTTTTGTTGTTGTTGCTTTTTTGGGGGTGGAATCTTTTTGGTGTGATTTGATACGTTATTATTTTAACTTTTATCTCTTTAAAGTCATATTACTGTCTTTAAAAAAAGGGTAGTTTACAACAGTTCAATCAATGTTTACCCAGAATTAAGCCCGCTAGTGTAATTTGAGTTCAGCCCCCATGAGCGATTCAGCTTGAAATCCCTGGTTTAGACACTTAAAATCCCACTAAACAACCCAAGTTCGGGAACGTCCTGTTTAGGAATCAAACTATGTGATTGGCGTGTGCTCTGGTGTGGCTTGCTCCTTCTTTTCTATTAAACATCTGTCGTCCGTATCTCTCCTCCTTCTATTTTTTGTTTGTAACTCTCTTGTAACACCTCTAATCTTCGGCACTTATAAAAACCTTATTGTGTTGCAAGTGCCGTAAAACTCTTACGAACACTAAAGAATCAATGCAGGATCATTCACATCATAGCGCAACATGATACGGGATCTTTTGAGCTTGTTCGTATCCAGTATTTTGCCTTTTTTTTTATCATAAAGGGACATTAATCAATTTTAAAGCGTGCTACGTGAAGTCAGCTCTATCGCAAGTTTGGTTTTCTTTCATCTCGCTACTACTAATCCATTGTAACGGCAAACGTCATTATGAGATTCCCTGTGGGATTTAGCAAAATTAGACATTGTGTGATCACTTCCACTTTGATCCAACTTGATAAGTCACAGAAATTCAGACTAATTCATTTTTATTGTAAATACACTCACTATTCTCCTCTCATCTATTTTTTATATTATTATACCCCCCCTCTTTCTCTCTCTCTCTCTCTCTCTCTCT
>NW_004798187.1:59046-63539 GCF_000002075.1 Aplysia californica | reverse complement strand
GGGGGACAGGGGGGTTGCTGTTGTTGTTGTTGTTGTTTGTTTGTTTCGTTTTGTTTTTTAATGTTTTGTTTTGTTTTTGTGGATTGTTGTGTCCGTTCACTTTCCCGGCATTGCCAGACGTATGTTTGTCGTCAATTTAAAAAAAATAGTAGATCCATATTGTGTAGTTTTTATAATTTTACATGAGAGCCAAGAAACCGAATGCTGTTACCCCAAAAAAAAACCTCTTCGCAAACATCCCAAGTTAATAGTATTTTCAATAATACCATTCTGAAGATAACGTCTGTATAATCTTTAAAGCAAATGTTATTTTCTTGTTAAAAACAATCAGTTGGTTTTCTTCTGTCTCTCCTGTAAAATTAATAACGGCAAATACTCTACTTTTAAAAATGACGTAGATGTTCGCTCCGCATAGAGGTGGGCAAAATCCGGATATTCTATAATGATAACCGGATAATTCTCAATGAAACATTATCCGAATTCAGACTCTTTAACTCTCTTGCCTGACCCGTTCGCCGAAGTGGGTGCACACATGTGTTGAAGTATTGCTAACCCGTTTGTTAAAGTGGTTCTAACCCTTTTGCCGAAGCGGTTCATGTCATATTATTTGCCGAAGAGGCGCATTAACATGTTATCCGGATTTTTGCTAAAGCGACTCATTGCCCAGCCCTAGCTCCACATTCCCGCATCTCAGGCAGAGCAAAACGCCTAAAGATAACACTCAGAGAAGAACAAATGGGAGGCATCGTGGTGAAATCAGGCGCTCGTCAAAATAATGAAACCAAAGAAATCGTCATTTTCATGGCCGTTGAGTAATATTTTTTTCGAATCTTCTTGGGGATGGGATTGGGAGATGGGGTCAGCACCTTTTATGTCCGTTTAAAAACGTATTTCTATGTAGGTTCCACTGAAAAATGTTCATCAAAGGCACACAAAAATGTACATTTGCGATTTCCAAGGACTCTCAAGCTTTGGAAGTCTTGAAACTTTGGCGTCCAATTTTTTGCTTATTTTACCTCTGAAATCGGGTGACCCCCACCTCCTTCAACAGAAAATATCGCGGCTTCTACTCAAAATACATGGGTATTTTTTTCATCAAAAGCAAATGAAATATATACGCTTTAAGATTATACCAATGACTACACGTAACGAAAAATTGACGAGCGCCTGATTCCACCACGTCGTGACTCAAATGTGAGCCGTGCTGACAAAATGAGTTACTTCTTGCAATCCACAAATGGAGAAATTGGCCCCAAAAAATCAGCACTAGGGTCAAATTTGTAGATTTTCTATTGATGCCATATTCATTAAGTGTAATATGCCTGTCATTATTTCATACTTATGTATTTTCAATAACGTATAAGCGTGATGTATCTATTTCCATATGGCTCGAATCCAAGAAGTAACTCATTTTGTCAGCACGTTTCACAAATGGCAAAGTCAAACTTACAATGGTGAGCCATCCTGCCACAGACAATCTTTGGCTTGGAACGTCCTGGAAAAGATTACAGAAAGAAAACAAAAACTTATTTCTTCATTCTATCCTGTAGTAGTACAAGAATTTTGGATTTTATGAAGGCCGTTGGCCTTTATGGAAAATTGTAGTATAGAACAAAATTGAATATTAAAAATTTTTATGAAAGTTGTTTTAGTCTGAAATTATATATCTACACCAAATTTTATATATTTTAACGTTCAAGATCAAATAACCCGTACACAGCCGTGCAGTAAACTACGTATAAAAAAAATACAAACTTGTGTTTCGCGCGCTCTTATTACCTTATGCAGTCGCGAGCGCCGTAAAACCCCATACTAAACTAACTATCCTGTAGTATACAACGTTTTAGTAACAGTTTTAATTAATGCATTTCCAACACAAATAAATCATATTATAAGTGATAAGATTTGAGTCCGACAGATGTTTGGTAAGAAAGAAAGGAGCAAGACACACTGAATCCCAATCAGCCACCCACAAATAATTTATTGTTTAAGAATTTACCAAAATCAGAAACTTCGAACCCTCCCTTGACCCCACATCACCCTCCCTGTCAATAACAACAACAACAACGACGACAACGACGACGACGAGAACAACAACAACAACAGCAGCAGCAGCAGCAACAGCAGCAGCAGCAGCAGCAGCAGCAGCAGCAGCAGCAGCAACAACAACAACTACGACAGCAACAAAAACAGCAACAACAATCAGTTTTCAACATTACCTTCCCATCAGTAGATAGTAGTTTTTCGGAGAAGACAAAACAACAACAACAACAACGACAGCAACAGCAACAAGGACAACAACAACAGCAACAACAACAACAACAACAACAACCGCAACAGCAATAACAACAACAACAAATACAGACAAACTGCAGTAGCACGTTACAGAGAAAAAATGTATTATTACAAAGGATTTTTGAAACAGAAGACTTTGGCCAAACCCAGAAATGTCATACAAAGCTTAATTATTAATCATTTTGTTAAGTTTACCAAGGCGTAGTATCTTGGCAGTAACTGATAAAGTGAAATGGATAAACACATTATATGTGATCATTTGTCTGTGGTTTTTACAAGGTGAAAGTTCAAAAACAGAGTGCAGATAGACAAAAATAAAACAGGTGCTCTCAGTTAGGCACGAGGAAAATAATAATAATATTGTCTACATAGTAAAAAGGGAAAGGCAGCCTTGATAACTCAATATCAGAAGAACAGATACTTTTCACTGAGGGTCTTTAATCATTTCGATAGCCTTACTGGGTTTAGGATGCTTGGAAGGAAGGACTTTCATTCTCAGATCGCGTCCTTTAAAATTAACTTGTTAGAGCGAATCGACTTTGAAAGCAAATCAAATTTAAAAATCAAACACCCATGTAAACAGACACACATTAAAAGTTGAGCTGACTGACTGAAAACCAAACAATAAAAGATAAAGAAAAGGACAGCCAGGGTGAAAATCATGGAGGTTATCAGCAAGGTCGACAAGCACTTACTAAAACACGGGGCTACCTGTACTTAAATAATAATACAAGGAATTAATTGGGTTTCTGCGTACATGTATTTAACATAATATATAACCTGCTGGTCATAAAGACGTCATTTCGATATTGGACTTACATTAATTAGAACGATCATTATTTGTCTACACTTCGTTCCGCATGAAAGGGAGCTCAATAAACATAATAAATGATTTTTTTCAAAAATAATTCACCCTACTATAGAGAGTTTATGTGGGTGGTTTTTGGGTGCTCTGGTGTGGTTTACATCTTTGTTCCTATGAAACATCTATCGTCCTTATTTCCCCTTCTTCGTTTTTTATAATTGTTACTCTCTTGTAACACCTCTAGTCTTCTGGCGCTCATATGACCTTATGCAGTTGCGAACGCCGTAAAACCTCTACTAAAACTAAACAGAACAAACATAATAAATGATTTTTTGAAAAATAGTTCACCCTACTATAGAGAGTTTGTGGCACATGACTGGAACTCAACAAAGGAGAATCTACCGCCCCCCCCTCCTCCCCCCCTCCTCCCCCTCCTCCCCCCCCCCTCCGTCCCCACCTCCTCCCCCCTCCTCCCCCCCTCCTCCTCCCTCCTCCCTCCCCCTCCGTCCCCACCTTTTCCACCTCCCCAGTTTGTTGCTTTCCCCTGACAGCACGTTCGTTACATCCCCCGGCCCGGCAAGAATCGAAACACCGGCATCTTTGGTGTATTTGTCACACGCTTCGCCTAGTTAGTTAGTTTTAGTGAGGTTTTACGGCGCTCGCAACTACATAAGGTCATATGAGCGCCAATGGGTGCATATCAACAGAGAAGTCCGAATGGGGAATCGGGCTTACTCTGCTCACCTCTCAAACCTCTAGCCTCAACAGCACAAAGTCTGCTTCGACTATCAAGGCACCTCGGAAATTGCAGTCCACAAGAGAGTGACAAGCATACAAAAGAAGAAAAGGAAAAATGACGAGAGTAAGGATGTTCTTGTAGTAGAGGTTTTACGGCGAACGCAACTGCATAAGGTCATACGAGCGCAAAGGGGTGCATGTCAAGAGAGAAGTTCAAACGGGGAATCAAGCTTACTCTGCTCACCTCTCTTAGTTTAGTTTAGTATGGGGTTTTACGGCGCTCGCATAAGGTCATATGAGCGCCCACCTCTCTAGACTCAACAGCACAAAGTCTGCTTCGACTATCAAGGCACCTCGGAAATTGCAGTCCACAAGAGAGTGACAAGCATACAAAATAAGTAGTGGAAAATGACCACAGTATGGATGAGGAAAGGAAAGGCAGCAGTTCCCCTCACGATGTTCCGGCACAGTATGAGCATGACATTGATATATCAGCCCATTCACAATTCTACTGTGCATAAGAACATGTTAACATCCCCCTTTGAGAATGGCATAAAGACACTTCAGTCAGCAGCACTGCCCTGGGGGAGGGGGGGTGCGCTTCACCGTCCACGCAGGAGACTCGAGATCGATTTCTGTGGTGGTGGTGGGGAGG
>NW_004798187.1:57013-58362 GCF_000002075.1 Aplysia californica | reverse complement strand
GGGGTGGTGGTAAGTGTTTTACGGCGCTCGCAACCGCATATGAGCGCGCGGGACACATCAAACGTTTTCAGTTGGTTGGAAATTTTGAATTTTGCCCGGGTGGCGGCCGAAGCCTACCTAATCGATTTTGGACCCCCAAGGCATCTCTAACGTGCGCCACTTGCACACCGGACCTCCCAGATTTTTCACCATTGTCCGAGACGGCTAGAAGTAGATCTTTCCTACCATAAGATCAGGGGTGTGGCTGAAAGACAGCAATAAGAAAGAGCCAAGGAGTAGCTTGTAGAAAGGCTGCAGAAAATGTCAGGAGCCCAAATGAGGGGGCAAAGGAGGTGAGGGGGTGGGGGAAGAAAGTTGAGACGAAAGCAGACGACGTCGCTTTCTGGATTCGAACCCTGGACCTATTGAATGAGAGATGAACACCTTAACATCTAGGCCACGAGAGCCCCCCCATAAACAGGAGTTGTCACTCGTCGAGATCGATCGGTCTGATAGTTCAACAAAGCCAGATAATGAGCTGATTTTGTTAATTTGCTTTTTGGTTTGTTTTTCGCATTAAAAAAATATTAATTGATTTTTATTTTGATTAATTAATTAATTTTTTTTTAATTTTGAGGGGGTTGTTGTTGGGGTTTTTTGTTTTGTTTTTTAAAGTTTTTTGTTTGTTTGTTTTTTTTGGGTTTTTTTGTTATTTTTTGGGGGGAGGGGGGGAGCACGTGAAACAAGAAGCATAAGTTTTGTTTTCTTTAAATCTTGGGCGCCATTAACTCTGTTGGTATCCTGATGGACAACATCGCAGATGGCTCTGCTTCGAATCCATAATTAATAGACCTTCTTGAACTCAGACGTTATTGTAGTGTTTTCAAAGCTGTCTGTGTGCGTGTCTGTCAAGTTGTAAAATATAAGGATGAACGCAAACGTACTTTTTATGTATGGTCTGTACGGAGCCTGTGTGTTTGAGCTCTTAAACAGAGAAATCAGAGAATAAAAGTGTTTTGATTATTACTACCTGCTTGTATTCCTGGATTCTCAATTTCATTCGTCCCTTTTCCTGAAGTTTCAAAACAGCATCTTTTCTCTCCTTGGCTGCTGTACTTTAATAATTTTGGAATGAGTCACGAGAATGGAAAAGACATGAAAAAAGGTGGAAGAGTGCATCGGTGGTGTGTGTGTGTGTATGTGTGTGTGTGTGGGGGGATGGGTTGGGTAGGTGGGTGTGTGCGTGCGTGCGTGCGTGCGTGCGTGCGTGCTTGCGGGTGTGCGTGTGTGTGTATATGTGTGAATGTGTTAATTTGTGTGTGTGTGTGCGTGTACGTGCGGGCGTGTGTGCGCGTATGTGAGTGGGTGCG
>NW_004798187.1:49374-55359 GCF_000002075.1 Aplysia californica | reverse complement strand
AATGAAATCGAAGAAACAGGCATTTTTCCTCCAGTTTGGCAATTTTTATCAAATTGTTGTTTTTTGGCTCACTCAACACCTTTTATGTCCATATAAAAATATCTCCAGGAGGATTTTGCTGAAACGTTGATTAATGGCACAAAATAGGTAGATTTTCAGTTTTCAATATTTCTAAAGCTAAAGAAGTTACAGACCTTTGGCGGCCATTTTCTCGATAATTTTACCTCTGAAATCATGTTACCCCCACCCCCTTCAAATGCAAACTGTTAGACTTTCATTCAAGATAAATGGGTGTTTTTTTTCACAAAAAGCAAAACAAATGTATTTAGCTTTCAGAAGATACCAATAATTCCGAATGCCCAAAAATTAACAAGTGCCTGATTCCACAACGTCTTGACACATATCTCACCGGAGTGGCAACAAAACGGTCTGTGTCATCGCGATGTGGGAGGGCATCGGTGGGAGGGGGAGGATGAGGGGTGCGGTGGGTAGGGGGGGGTGGCTAGACTTTATTTTACTCACAAATGGACCCCATAAACATCCGATCGGTTTTTTTTTTTGTTATCCTGATCCAATAGAACGGAGTTAGGAGACAAAAAAGATCCCCTGCTGAAGCACACACACACATATTATTATTTTGTCAGCTGTTTAACTGTACTAAGCCAAAAATATTTGGAGAAAAAAATTGATTACAGTTTCATCATATTAGATTTATGTGGTATTGGCTTCATGTGCTAAAGAAATATTTTGTCGAAATTCAAATTCTAAATGTTAAATAAAAACAAAGCTGCAACAAAAAAAAAACAACAACAAAAATAATAATAAAACAGATTCTTGAGGTAGGTTGGGTTGGGGGTTTTTATCAGAAAAATTGGACAGTTATTTCTTTTTTGCGGAAATCTTTACTTTCTGGGCTACAAAATTTGATCCGCTTGACGTGGAAAAGATCCCAATAAACATCAGCCGGTTCATTGACTGTCCTCCTCCACTGGTACGGAGTTAGGAGACGAAAAGATCCCCTGTTGGTGCGCATACATGCTGCATTTCTCTCTGTCGTATGAGGAGTCTGACTCAATGAGGCGTCTGTTGATGTATTATATGTGAAGCATCGTGGTGAAACCAGGCGCTCGTCAAAACAATGAAATCGAAGTTATCAGCGTTTCCCCGCCTGTTGGGCAATTTGTATCGAATTTTGGGGTTATTTTTTGGCTCAACACTTTTTATGTCCATTTAAGAACACATATCTGTGTGGATTTTACTGAAAAACAATGATCAAAGGCACCAAAAAAAATGTACATTTGCAGTTTCCAAAGACTCTCAAGCTTTGGAAGTCACCAAATTTTGGCAGGCCTTTTCTCGCTAACATTACCCCTGACACCAAGCGACCCCCATCTTCTTCAATCGCAAATATCTTCATCTTTATTCAAGCTAAATGGATAATTTTGTTCATTGACAGCAAGGCAAAGGAATAAGCTTTAAGATAATGTCAATAACTCCACGTGCCCAAAAATAGACGAGCACCTGCTTCCACCACGTTGCGACACATATCGTTCTGCCCATGTCTGTGTGCAAGGCTCCGACAAACACCACTTCGCAAAATAAGGAAGTTTGTCACCGTCTTGCATCAAGCCATCAATGTGAACGATGGAACAATCGCAAATCGCAATGGTCTGGCTGGCGTCGTGTTTATGAGATAACGAAACGATGTCAGGTGCCCGTTGGTTAAAGCTAAATCGAGGAATCAAATGGCTCGTGAATTTTTTTTCCAGCAGTTCGCGCAAAAAAAACAACGTTTGTAACTTTTCTGTTTGTTCAGATTTGTTTTTGTGTTTTGTGTGTGGGAGGCGTGGGGTGTACGTTTTTAGGGGGGGGGGGTTGTTTCCCATGAAAAGGAAAGAGTTTCAGATGACTGCCCTTGCAACCCTGTGAGGTTATATGAGAGGTAGGATCTCTGAATTTAACACCTACCATCCAATAGGACCGAGCTAAATAGGGAACATTAATGTAAACTCTCTTTCTTAATGACGCAACGTCGGACGGAACAGAGCCTTCAATCCCCGAACTGGCAATCTCACGATTACGTTTCCGGTAGCCTTACCACTAGACCTCTGATGCCACCTCAGTTGTGCGTGAAAAGTGAACGCAGAATAGGAACTTAATGTAATAGATAGATAGATAGATAGATAGATAGATAGATAGATAGATAGATAGATAGATAGGAGTCTTCAATTCAATCGTCCATGAAGTAAACAAGCTTATTTCGCCTATTTTTACAGACGATTCTATGTAATACGGGTAATTTTCTAACAAAGAAGCTCGGAATTATGTTAGGTTGAAAAGAGTGCCAAATTTTGACTTGACTTAAATGAGATTTCAAAGTTGAAAGCCAATGCTTCAAGGGGTATAACGAGCACTTTATGTTGATGTTTACCTTTCTTGAAAAGCTGCCAAATGTGTATGTCAAAAAATACATAAAGCTATTCAGTATTTCTATACGCTTTGTCGTATTCCAATCTGATCACCTAGCTCTAGAAAGTAGCTGTGGCTTACCTAACGTTGTCTTTTTTCTTTATTTCTTCGAACTTCAGTCCTGGAAAACCACACAAAAATCAAAATTGTCGATTCCTGAAGGACCAAAGTTTAACTGTTGTGGGCTACCACAAAATCACCGGCAGCGTACATTCATGTAGTTAGAAAGTTAGAAAGGCGTCTCGGTTTTACTGCTGAGATCAAAGCGTAGTATCTGTTCGCCCGACTTGTCTCTGCCTTGGGCCGACTGGGAAGCGGGACAGAAACGGCATGAAGCTGATGAGGTTTTAACAGGCCTCGATTATCTCTAGTGAATGGTACTAGTCCTCTGAAAAATTTGTTTTTAAGTTAGAAAGTTTCCTCAAGGACACTTTTGGCAAGCAATACATTAAGCTTGCAGAAGTAATAGAGGAGATAAAGGAAGAAGCAGGCCTATCAGTGAAGTCCCCAAACAACCTGCAAGATTGTACAAAGAAATGTGTACACAGAAGTAGATTTTATTAGTTGCTTATAACCAGAACTAAGAATAAAGAGAAATAGATGCCAACGTAGCGAAATTCACAAATGCCGTAATATTTTATATATGAGACCTCGGGAAAAACAGGTCATCATCATTATCATCCTGTGCCAGACCGCGACAGAAATCGGCGATCATGGTTCTCAATTCATTCCTTTGTTCGGAAGCTCTAAAAAAAAACCTACGTTTCCCTGATCTTTCCAATTTGTTTAAGTTCTCCAGGTAGATTGTTCTGGGCCTACCCCTGCTTCGTTTGCCTTCAATTTTGCCAGTGAGAGCTAGTTATTCAAGACCCTTATGTCTATTCAGGTGTCCCAAAAACTGCATTTGTCGTTTCCTGATTGTTTTTAACATTGAGCGTCCCACGTGGGCTTCAACAAGCACTACCTCATTTGTTTTCTGTTCCTTCCACGATAATCTTAGCTGTCTCCTAAGAAACCACATTTCTGTTGCTTTTATTTTATTTTCACTGTGTTTAGTGATGTTCCAGCATGCACAGCCATAAGGACGGGTTGACCATACATAGCTTTTCAGAATGAAAAAAAAACAGGTATCATCACAAAATGGACATCGTGAGAGAGGATATCAGTTCTAAAAGTTTTTTAGACTCATTATAACTTCATTTCTGATTAGCCAAACTGCTGATCGATTACTCTTGCTTGATTTCCCGTTTAATATACAATAATACTAAACCAACTGTCAAATAGAAAAGAAGCTTTCGAAATTGATGTCCTCATGATTTCCATTGTGTGATAACACCTTTTTTTCCAGTGGGGCTCTACTTCTCCAAGTCTTTAATTATTAAAGGAATACTCAGAATTTAGCTCCTGCATACATGTACAAGTGATAACATTCTAGATTTCATTTTTGTAACACTGTGTGAAACACGTACAGATAGAAATAAAAGGCGAAGAAGAATATGAAGGAGTAGTGCATGTTGGATGTCTTCAACAACTCGTCAACGCACCACATGACTTTTCTGGGCGTGTGTTTACGCACGTGTTTCTGAAAAGAAAGATCACCCCATAAACTGTTGCGAAACATTTATAGAAAGATCAAACTAAAGAAATAAAGAAATAACAAAATATAATACCAATTCAACTCAAGAGCCAGTCGACGGCATTAAATAGAACAGGTTTTTTTCATACAACTGGCTGAACTGTGCCCTATTTTTTCCACATACTCCAGATTAATAATTTGATCTTTTCAAAATAAATGACGCAGTTTTGACGTTATTGAATCATTGCGAATGTCTAAATAAAGAATGATTCATCTTGATTGCTGCTTTGAATGAGCTCTAATTATTGTATTAATGTGCTATACAGAAGAAAAAATAACTTAATTGTTCTCTGGGTACTTCTTGCTTTAAATGACAGCTTTTGATAGGAAAGGAGTTAGAAACATTGTGTCAGAGATAATGAGAGCCTTTGATAGACAGGGGTTAGAAACCCCCTACATGGGTGTATACCTAGACGGTCAGAGTAAGAACGTATAGGTGTATACCCTACCTCTGTGAATAGAAAACTGCCGTTTCATGCTGTGGGGCACCAAACAGAGCGGAAAAAGAAAGACTCAAGTACGTGAAGGGTTGAGTGTGGTGTTTTCCACCTCCGGGGTTTACACTGTACGCAATTGTGAGGCAGCGTTGTGGAATCAGGCTCTCGTCAAAATAATCAATGTGAAGAAACTTGCATTTGTCCGCAGGTTTGTGAATTTTTATCAAATTTTTGTTTTTTGGCTCAACACCTTTCATGCCCATTAAACAGTTCATTTCTGTGTGGATTTTTCTGAAAAACGTTGATTAAAGGCACAAAAAATGTAAATTTTCAGTTACCACGGACTCTTAAGCTAAGGAAATAACTGATCTTTGGCGGTCATTTTCTCACTAATTTTACTTCTGAAAATAAGTGACCCCCACCTCTTTCTTTCGCAAATATCTCGAGTTGTATTCAAGATAAAACAATATTTTTTTTATCCAAATAAAGACAGGTGAACAAGCTTTACGATGATACCAGTAACTCTACATGGCCAAAAATTGACGAGAGCCTGATTCCACCACGCTGCCTCACAATTTACTCTTATTTGCCGGTCACGACTCAAGTGTTTTGTTCTCTTTGGCTTCAGGTCTTGCTTCTAAACATCAAACTACGTTGGTCCAGACACTCTAGAAAAGAAAAGAAAATAGTTTATCCTCCTTAGGCAAACGTGAGTCTATCTAGCTAAAATTATTCAAAACACGATGTTTTAGACGTTTCAGTTTGTTCAGATTTGTTGTTTCTTTTGTGTGTGGGAGGCGTGGGGTGTTTGGTTTTAGTTGTGGGGGGAGGGGTGTTACCCATGAAAGGGGCAGAGTTTGGAGTGTCAGCGTATTCTCCAGTAAAAAAACAACTATGGTAGCCGCAAGTCTAATTAGCTGTGAACCTATGTCCCCTGTATGTCTTTTGTTCTTCTTACAGAAATAAAATAAAATAACCACCCAGGGCAGCGGCCTGTTTACGGTAATAACCATATTCAAAAAAGCATTCAATGCGTTTTGTAGCAAGACCAAATAAGAACAGAGTATATTCCAATATAAAGGCTGTTACAGTGGTCGGTAGTACTTTTTAACCTAAATTTTTCGTCCTAAATTGGACACAGTCGCCATATCGTTAATAGTGGCCAAATTTTGTAAAGCCGGGCCATGTTGTGTTTGGACACGCCGTATAAGCTGCTGCTGTCTCCAAATGAGAAGAGCTTCGAGAGAAACAGTTTCACACAACCGTGGACCAAAATGGGCAAAGGGAGCACAAAGGGCTGTCTGTTGGGACAGAGCATTCGATCTCTCTAGTATGGCCCTCTTTGTTTGGGCATTGTGTTGGCGTACGTTTCCCCTGGCATCGTTCTCATGTTATGTCTACTCGACTCATCGTGTATATTACATATATATGTGTGATATATAT
>NW_004798187.1:45866-47378 GCF_000002075.1 Aplysia californica | reverse complement strand
TTTATTTTATTTTTTTTTGGGGGGGGGTAACTTTAGTACTTAGAACACAAATTATAAGCTTTAAAAATGATGAAAATTGGAAGAGTTACTAAAGAGTAACAAACGCAAGAAGAAAAGGAGGAGAGATAAGGACGATAGATGTTTGATAAGAAAGAAAGAGCAAATCACACGCAAGCACTCGTAAACCACAGTCTGTGGGGTACTGAAATAAGCCTTAATTAAACTCATGTCTATTAATAAACACTGACAAAGTCATATCATTGTACGGTTTTGTGTAGAGGCATATTTGAAACATTTTTGTTTTTTTGGGTGTTTAAGACTTCATACGGCCAAGGCTCATTCAAACCTCTACCTTCAGCGGCCACCTAAGTTTGTGACCCCTGTTCTAATTTTGTTTTTGGTTTGTTTTGTTGTTTTGTTTTTTGTTTTGTTTTTTGTGTTCAGGATTTTTTTTGTTTTGGATTTTTTTTAATGTGGGTACACATGTCCAAATGTCTTTCATTTAGTGGATTTTGGACTAGCTGGTAGATGTATTTTGACATCTGGAACATCCTATTCCTTTCCATTCACCCCTTCCCCTCCCCCCAACCTTCACCCTCAGATTTTGGTAGACATTCCATTTTTTATGCCTCATCATCTGTGATAGTGTGAATCCAAAGCAAACACTGGAAAAGAAGGTGTGTTCATGTACAACAGAACATGCACAGTCTTTTGTACCCATGGTTAGGAGCAAAATGTTGTACCCCTTTCCAATTTTTAATCTGGGCAAACAAACTAAATGCCCCCCCTTCCCCCACCCCCTCCCCATTTTTTTTTCTCCATTTTTCGAGCCACGCTCTTTTGAGTTTACAAGCTAGCTTCCTTTAAGTGACGGGGCTTTCGCAATCTAATTCAAAAGCGTAATGTGTCTGGCGTGATTGAAAAAGCAATGAGGTGTATCGTGTGGAAAATAGGGACAGGCGCACGAAGACAATTATATTCCCACAAATCCCATTTTTGAAGGTGTGTTCAGTGTTAATAAGTGCCCCGTCTTGTTCAAAAGCATCTGCTAAGGAGAAAGAAAAGTAGAAAGACCACGCTTTCAGATCCCCTAGACGTTCGACTTAGGTGACATGCGTTTTATGTCACAAGATATGAACAATTCGGGACTCAAATACATACATAGACACATACATACATAGATACACAAATACAAAAATACATACATACATAGATACACACACATATATACACACACACACACACACACACACACACACACACACACACACACACACGCACACATATATACACACACGCACACATATACACACACACACACATACACTTATACACACACACTTTAACTGATTTGACATACCCAAAGTTTTAAAGAGTATGTTCAAAACTTCCGTACTCTTTATTTGTACAACAATAATATAGGCCTGTACCAGCGTCGATTCCATCCAAATTTAATCTGTCTGTGTGCATGGAACCCATACTGAAACCGTAGTATCAGCTTAACCCCCCCCC
>NW_004798187.1:43517-44956 GCF_000002075.1 Aplysia californica | reverse complement strand
TCATCATCATCATCATCATCATCATCATCATCATCATCATCATCATCATCATCATCATCATCATCATCATCATCATCATCATCATCATCATCATCGTCGTCGTCGTCGTCGTCGTCACCGACTAAACAATTCTCCTTTTTCTTGAAACATAACAATTTGCACCACGTCAACACATTTTTGTGTCACCTACAAATATGATGGCCACCAACATCAGGACACGGAATTTTTTAAAAACTCCTTTCTACGGAGGTGCTTAGCTCCAGTCCCTACGTAAATATTATTTGAAGAGCAATGGGCGCCGTTAAATTAGAACTACATCCCACCCTTTCACTATACACAGATTATAATTGATCAATAAAAATCCCATACGAGCAGATGTAAAATGGATCTATGATGTTATTTTTGTACTCGGAGTACCCTCCAAAGGAACAACGGGGCGATCCAAAAAGAAACACACCTGACCGACGTCTGGCAGTTGCATCTCCACACAACCCTTTAAGGTTTGTTTTGTTTTAGTAAGGTTTTACGGCGCTCACAACTGCATAAGGTCATTTGAGTGCCAAGGGGTGGATGTCAACAGAGAAATCCAAACGGGGAATCAGGCTTACTCTGCTCACCTCTCTAGCCTCAACAGCACAAAGTCTGCTTCGACTACCAAGGCTCCCCGGAAAGAGCAGTTCACAAGAGAAGGACTAACATACAAAAGAAGTAGAGGGAAAATGACGATAGTAAGGATTCGGAAAGAAAAAGCAGTGTCATGGTACAAGAGGTCAGAAACAAGTTTTTAAGCAACAAAATGTTATTACCCTAATGGAAATAAATTTAGTTAATATTTACCCCAAGTACAGAAAAAGGGGTGCGATGGCGGTGCGGTTAGTGCTCTCGTTTCCGAAGCGGAAAAGTCCGGGTTCGAGCCTCGGTTCGGACACGGAATTTTTTCTCCCCCTCCTGCCC
Source organism: Aplysia californica (assembly GCF_000002075.1). Lineage (NCBI taxonomy): Eukaryota > Metazoa > Mollusca > Gastropoda > Aplysiida > Aplysiidae > Aplysia > Aplysia californica. The sequence continues at coordinate 44,002 of NW_004798187.1, read as the reverse complement.
ACCCAGCAGTAATGGGTACCTAACTTCGAGTTGGGGAAGTAAAGGCGGCGTGGAAAGGAACTGGATACCCTACCACAATATGCCGAAGGCCCAGGAAGTTGTCTCATTAACAATGCAATCCCCGATGCCCGGATCGGAAGCGGGAACAACTTTTTTTTTACAGATAAAAATGATTGATCTTACTTTTCTATTTGACGCAGCAGGGCTGGGGTGTTGCGGTGGGTCAGAAAAGATAAGTTGGTGGTAGAAAGGGTTAACCTAATCTTAGAATATCACATAATGATATTATTTATAGCAGTAATCCCATGAGCTGGTCGTGTTGATGTTTATCTTGAGTAAAGCACCGCCCGTGTTTTTGAGGCGCCATCTAAGAAGCTTAAGTTCTATTAGCAGGTCAGAGATCAAGATGTAATGATAATAATAATATGCTCTCTCGCTTTATTTGTCTCGCTCTATTTCTCTCTCTTCCTCTCTCTCTCTCTCTC
>NW_004798187.1:39321-42342 GCF_000002075.1 Aplysia californica | reverse complement strand
CTCCACATGTGACTCTACATGCTTCCAGGGGAAGACAGGGTGCAAAAAAAGCAAGGTATGTGAGGTACTTAACCTTCTTTTCGCTTAATTTCTCTACTGTAAACAAGAGATTTTTTAAATTAGCTTTTGCGCAATTTGGCAACTTGCCCGCGGTATCTCCAGACTGTTGTTTACCTCACAAGAGCACACATTAAACCATTATGACATAATGGCAATTTAACGATAATAGCCAGACAGAGTTGGGTTTTTTAAAACATCACATTGGTGTAATCTGCACTCAACATAAGCACCGTGGATAGCATCATTAGCTTTATCAAAGATTCCTAGACTTGAATGATTAAGAATCTCTTTGACTTTTTGGAATAACGTCAAAATGAGATAGTTGCGGTAATTTTCGTGGGGGGGGGGTGGAGCTTTTTTGTTGCATTTTTATAAAATCATTTCGAGGGAAATGATAAAAAGATAGACTTGACTGATAGGGGTTTGTTCGTCTCTTCAGACTTTAAAAAACATTTTCTAACCATAGTAGAGCAATAACTCGCGATTCGTATTTTTCTAAGCTCCAAAACCGGTGCTCAATTCAAGTAAAGAGAATACAACGCAACATCGTCTGTGAAAAATAACAGCTCAGTGTTCAGGGCAATCAAGAAGCCATACGAGAAAACATCTGTTTTCCCTACGTGTTCTGGTCATTAAACACAAAGGAGAGGTATTTAGACAAACCCACGATTTCTCAAAGTTGAAGAGAAGAAAAAACAATTTGTAAAAACTGCAGGGGAGCAGAAAGTGGCGTAAAAGTCAAAGAGATTAAATTGTCTTCCTGGCATTCATGCTCAGGTGAAAGAAGGAAGAGAGAAAGGAATGAATAACGTTTTGAATGTCGGTACGTGGGTGTGGGGTGCAATTTGATGAGAGGAGGGTAAGGGAATGGGGGGAGTAAGAGCTAGCTGATTTATTGACGATGATGGATGGGTGGTTGTTTGTTCTGTTATCTCTATGTCTTTGACAGCACGTCTTCTTCAGAAATTCGACCAGGCGAATAAGACAAGTAGAAAAATATACATGTGCAAACATTTGTGCCTTTCCATTGTGCCGAGTGCGAAATACGTTTTTCTTGAGATAATATATCGACGCCGACGGCAGACACATAGACTAAACATAGCACAGACGGTGAAGGCATTATTATCATTGTTCATCCTCCTCCTTTTCCTCTTCCTCTCATCTTCATCCTTTTTCTCCTCCTCCTCCTCTTTCTCATCCTCCTTCTCCTCTTCATCCTCCTCCCCCTCCTCCTCCTCCGTCTCCTCCTCCCCCCTCCTCCTCATCTTCCTCCTTTTACTCCACCACCTTTTTGGTCACTGGGTTTTTTGACAGATGTTATCCAATTTTCTAATGTTCTTGGTATGTCAGCAAAACGTGCAGTGCCATCTGCATCTCTTAGGTCTCTTAAAGGTACATCTTGTATTGCTGGGTCGTCGTTTTCATCTATATTTGAGCCATGTTCTACTTCCCACATTATTCCACCCGTATACACGCTAAGGACAGAACAAAAGAATATAGTAGTAGAAATAGGGCTAAGAAAGTGGCGATGGATGGGACACATCCTCAGAAAGCCCAGCGGAAATATCACAAGACAGTCGCTGCAGTGGAACCCACAGGGAGCACGACGCAGGGGTAGGCCACGAGAAACATGGAGGAGATGTGCGGAAAGGGACATGAGAGAGATGAAGCTCACTTGGAACGAGCTAGAAAGGATGGCCCAGGTCAGAGATAAATGGATCGAGCTTGTATGTGGCCTATACCCTACCCTTATCTTATCTATCATATCTTAGTTGTAGATGTCCTTTCACGTGAATAGACGAGCCGTAAAATCTTTTTAAAACCTGCACTTTTGGCACTCGCCACACTCTATGTCTTCCCGGAATACCACGCGGCTATGGGAACATCAAAGTGTCTCAACGCGGTGGAATCGGGTGCTTGTCAATGTTAGGCCTTATGGAGTTATTGATATTATCTTAAAGCTTGTTCATTTGTCTTGCATTTAACGGAAACAATTCCCTCCTGTCATTGGTAGAAGTTGGGATGTCTGAGATTGAGATAGGAGGGTAGGGTGCCTAGTGTCAGAGGCAAAATTAGCGAGAAAATAGCCACCAAAGTTTACTGCCTTCAAAAGCCTAAGTGCACTTGGAAACTGCAAACTTTTTTTTGTGCCTTTCGTCAACGTTTTTCAGTAAAATCAACACAGAAATGTTTTGTTAAATGGACACTAAAGGAGTTGACTCAACAACAAAAAACTCGATTGAAAATTGCCGCAGAGGCGGGAAAATGCCGTTTGTTCGATGTTTTTAGTATCTTGACGAGCGCCTGATTTCACCATGACGCAAACACAATTAAAGTTGTATGCAGAGCCCGGAGCAAGGGGGGGGGGGCTTCTGGTTTAATAAATCTTGCAACTTCAATAAAGTTTTTCTGTGATTGGGAAAGGCGACAATAAAATGGTGAATTGTATAGGTTTTAACGCCCGTTGCTACAAAGTAAGTTTATTTAAGAGGCGGGACTGATTAATTTAACGTCTCTCTACAATAGGAGAGAGCGAAATGGAAACATTAATTAATTGTTTAAAAATGCCTTTCCCAAAGACACAACGTCAGACCTAATGGAGAAAAGGGAGAAAGAACCTCGTTGAAATGGATGAAATGATCGTTTTTCTGAACCGTCTGCACTGTTCGTTACGGTTGATGCATTAAGCCATGCTGACAATGGGGGAAGTCTTTTGAGAAAATGTTTAAATGTTAAATGCTCAGTCAGATATTGCGTTTAATGTGTTGAGTTTCTGTGCGTGCATGTGTGCCTGTGTGTGTCTGTGTGATTGTGTGTGCATGTGTGTGTCTGTCTGAGTGCAAGTATATGTGTAAAAGTGTGTATAATATGTAAGTGATTGTGTTTTTATTCCTTGTGTGTGTGTGTGTGTTTGTGTGTGTGTGTGTGTGCGTGCGTGCGTGCGTGTGTGTGTGTGCGTGT
>NW_004798187.1:36387-37568 GCF_000002075.1 Aplysia californica | reverse complement strand
GAGGGGGGAGAGAAAAAGGGGGGGGGTGGAGAAGAGGGGGATGGATGAAAAATGAGAGATAGAAAGAACTTGAGAGAGATGAGATGTGAAGACAAGTAAAAAATGTACTTTGCTATCTCTCCTGCACGTAAATATTTCAACGAATGGCTGAAGTGGCAAGTTAAATTAATGTCTCGGAAGACATGCTTATAGTTATCCACGAATCATCGCAAAGAGAAAATTTCAATTTTTTAAAAGACAATAACAGAAGGGGGATGGAAAGAACCATAGAGGTGGAGGTGTGGAGTCTAGCTCTGACCTTTTCTCTTCTTCAGGTAAAAATTTCAACAAATGATCTTTGGGGAAAGAGTGGGGTATGGGCAAAGTAAAATAAAGGCACTGTTTCAAGCATATGAATAGCCAGTCATTCCTTACAGATAAGACTTCAAAAATATATAATATTCTCCTTAGAGCTAATGGTGGAATGTGGATAGAAAGAAATAGAGGGCAGATGAGGGGGCATGAGGAGACAAACTCTGTTTGTTCTTTATCCTAAGATAAAACTTCAATAATTTGTGTCATGACGCGGTGGAATCAGGTGCTCGTCAATTTGAGGGCATCTATGGAGTTATTGGTACCATCTGAAAGCTGTTTCATTTGTCATGCTTTCAATGAAATAAATACCCATCTGTCTTGAATAGAACTCAAAATATTTGCGATTGAAAGAGATGATGTCGCATGTTTTCAGTGGTGAAATTATCGAGAAAATGGCCGCCAAAGTTTGGTAATTCCAATAGCAAGAGTCCTTGAAAATGGAAAAATGACATATGTTGTGTCTTTAATCAATGTTTTTCAGTAAGATTCACATGGAAATGTGTTTTTATATGGAAATACAAGGGGTTGAGCCAAGAAATAAAAATTCAATAAAAATTTCGATACTTGTGGAAAAATGTCTTTTTCTCAAATTTCGTTATTTTGACAAGTGTGTGATTTCACCACGCTGCCTCACATTTGCTCTAACGTAGTACTTCCTTCACCAGCAGCGCCTCTGTCCCCCGGAGAGAAACAGGTGAGTGCATCACTGTGCACGTGTGTGGTGATGAGCAGTGAAGGCTGGTAACTCTTGCTCACACTTGTGTGATCGTTAGAGCATGATGATGTTTGCTGATTGATGAGTGCTTGCTTAGTGCTTTACGGATGGT
>NW_004798187.1:34199-35573 GCF_000002075.1 Aplysia californica | reverse complement strand
TCTCTCTCTCTCTCTCTTTCTCTGTTTTATTTATAGACCTAGCACTGCGTGTTCAGTAACCTCACTGCAGTTGGTACGAATGATAAATTACCTGGTCAACTGTTAGTATAATAATATGCAAGACAACATGGCTGCAAAACTGCCCTTTTTGCAGTGCAGTCTGTAAGGAAACAGATAAAGGGAAAATAATACAGGAGCTTTAACAGAAGAGGAGTATTGGATCCTTTTTTTATTGTTTGTTTGGAAGGAAGAAAGAGCTTTTTTTTCCAATCGCCGATACTGAACGCGTCGTCAATTAATGGCCACTTTCATGTCAACGTTCACAAAACTGAAGACACTTAGCCTGTTCAAATTAATATATTTTAATTCTTTTTCGATTTATTTTGAGAGACCAAGATCACCAAAAAGTTCAAGAGAACATTTAAAGGAGAACAAAAAATCGAAAAGTAATTTAAGTCCGATATTTTAGCACCATTTCGATCTCTTCAACGTGATTCGAATTTCATGGTGTGCCTTGGATATTGGACTCCACACGACAAGTCGTGTCACACAAGTGTTCAATTTGAAAGGAATAGAGAAACCTCTGGGCTCCTGACTCTTTCTGCAGCTTTTGTACTGTTATTCCTTATACGGGGTGCCCACTACGGATGGGATCAGCCGATCGGGGCGATCGGCCCGATCCAGCTGTAGTGGGCACCCCTTATTAGCTCATTCTTACTGCTGTCTTTCAGCCACACCCCTGATCTTCTGGTAAGAAAGATCTACACCTAGCCTTCTCGGACAAGGTCGAAAAATCTCGGAGGTCCAGTGGCCAAGTTGTGCACGATAAAGATCCCTTAGTTGTCTTAAATCGATAAGAGTAAGCTTCGGCCGCCACCCGGGCAAAATTCAAAATTTTCTACAAAGTGAAAAGGTTTAATGTGTCCCGCGCGCTCATAAGACCTTATACAGTTGTGGGCACCGTAAAACACTTACCAAAAAAGGAATATTAATTTCTAGCTATTGGGAATCAATTTGGGTTTTCATTGCACATTTTGCACTTTTCCACCTTTTTCTTTCTTTCGTTCCGTTATACTTCCCCTGTCTTTTTTTAAAGCAGAATCTCAGTATGTTGACTTAAATATCATGAAAAAAAACTCGCTACTTCACCCTCTTTCATTGAGTGCCTCTCTCCCTCCTTTCCCCACACACAACTCTAACTCTTTTTCTCTCTCTCTCTCTCTCTCTCACTCTCTCTCTCTCTCTCTCTCTCTCTCTCTCTCTCTCTCTCTTTTCTCTCTCTCTTTAAGTCCATTCTCTCTTTCAATCTTTCTCCAGCCCTCTATATCTCTCATACACACTGTCAAACAAACATACAAACACACATACTCTCTC
>NW_004798187.1:27926-30408 GCF_000002075.1 Aplysia californica | reverse complement strand
GAGAGAGAGAGAGAGAGAGAGAGAGAGAGAGAGAGAGAGAGAGAGAGAGAGGGAGAGGGAGAGGGAGTATGAGAGCGTTTCTATTTATCTCCACCCCCAACCCCCTACACACCTCAAAAAGTCAGTCACCCCATTCCTATCCCAACCACACCCACACACCCCACCCCCACCATTCCCCTGTAGTAACCATTCTCCTACCGGGGTGCAATGAGCGTGTTCATGAGCTCACTACCTGGAATAGACCTGCTCGTGTTTCGCATAATAAACTCTGTCACTGTTCGGAGAAAGAGAATGGCCATAAGCTCATTTTTTGGGTCGTGGTGAACAGAAAAAAATAATCCCATCACCACATAAAAACACCACTCTCTGAGCAGAAATAATTTGCTGGGAATTTGCCTTCCTGTCCGCTCGTGACAGATATGCGAGACCACAAGGAAGAATGTGGGAATCAGAGAACGCAATGCTGTGATAGTATTTACTTACTTTTACTTTTTCATCCTCTGTTGCCGTTTAGTGTCGAGGAGCGATGCATTTTTCTAAGCTCGGCCAGCTCTGCAGCTCTTTCAGATGTGATATTATGTTTTCTCAGGGTTTCCTTGACACCCTCGATCCACCTTTTACGTGGCCTTCCTCTTCCTTTATAGCCTGAGTGCTTGGTGTTGTAGGCTCTCGAGGCTGGCTGCTCATGTGACATACGTAACAGGTGGCCAAACCATTTTATTCTCTGTCTTTCTTTGAAATGCAGGCAAGACTCAGTGCCAATAGCTGCTCTTACTTCTTCATTTCTCTGCCTGTCTCGTCTTGTGATGTTAAGGGTTTTGCGGAGACATTTCATTTCGCATGCGGTTATTTTGCTTTCATGTAATAGTACGTAATCCAAACCGCGCGGAAATTGTAGTAACCACTGCGGTTGTTCCCTGTTGCATGTTGGCTGTTTGTTTCCTTTCATTTCACGAACTCCTAGTCCTTTGACTATACTAAATTTGATATGCAGATAAAGCTTAAGTAGACCCTCTTTTGCTCAAACAAACAAGTTTTAATATACGAACATAAATTATTTCCAAGGTTGTGTGCTATGCTCGGTTGAGACAGTGGAAAAGGACGTAAAGACGGTAAAAGCGGTACAAGAACATAATTACACATTCATATTGGTTTAATCGTGGTGTCGGTGGTCTAGTGATTAGGCTGTCGGGTTCGTATTCGAAAGGTCGTAAGTTCGAATCCCGTCAGGGGCCTGACATTGTACCCGTGGTAAAGGTGCTTTACACAACTTTTCCTCACTTCACTCAGGGGGGAAAAGGTACCCAAATATAAACAGCAAAAATATCGTGTCAGTTTCTTTGGCTTTTGAGCGCTTATAGTGCAATAAAAAATTCGTGGCGCAACTTATTTCCCAAACTATCAAAAGTAGACTCTCCAGCTTTTGCACAAAGACTTGTATCAATTTGTCTTCACAGATCAATGATATGTCTGTAAACACTTGTTAGCTGCATTCTAAAGAAATCGTAAATAAACACTAATCTTCTACACATATAAAAAGTTTGCAGCTGTTAAGCAAGTCCGTCATTTTTTTTTCTGATCGGAGCGCTATCTTTATTGAACGCATGTTTTGAGAACCCTTACTCCAATCAAATGTGTTCACTATAAAATTAACTTCTTGTAACAGAATTTGCCACTAAAAGGTGTCGTAGGCCACATGCGTATGCAAAATGTGTGTAAGAAGCAGGAAGTGCTGTGAATAATCCTATTTTCCGCATGATGGAGAATTATAGTATTTTATATAGATTTATGAAGAAAAGCTTTCCCAGTCTAGCCTTACTTCTTGTAGAAAAATATGATTCAGTCAAGACGAATTGATACAAACCGCTGTGCAAAGTATAGAATCTATGATGTCATTGATTTACCTGTTAAAGAGATATTTGAGGATAGGTTGCACCACGAGTTTTGGATCGCACTATGATTGGCTGCCTGTACAGTGTGCTTCCTGGAAAGCCGAGAGTCAGTGTTCTCCAGTGGCTAAGTGAGCAGTGAGTTTAGACTCAAGTAATGTCAAGCAAGTGTCGGTGACACGGGGATCACATGGGTGGTCAATGGGGTGTGTCCTAGCTCAAAATGCAGGGAGCTGCCCAGTGGCGACCGACAGTGGGATGGTTGTAAACTGTTATGTATTTGTGTAATATTGTGCATTTATGCATGTATTTATGTATGTACGTATTCATAATTATGTATTTAGGTACGCAAATGTACGTTTGTCATTGTAAACCAAAGTGCCCTTCAGGGACAAAACAAAAGTGTAATCTATTTTATTTTTAGTAGGGTCTGCTTGAGTAGAAATTGTTGGAAAGCGCATAGAGCTTGCTGAAGAGTATGGACCTGCGTTATATAAATGCAACTACATGTATAGTTATTTTTTCATTCGACAGTGATCTGCTGGGCTTATGTGTACTTTAATGTGGTTATAACTTTCCAAGATGGCGGGGGC
>NW_004798187.1:17162-27232 GCF_000002075.1 Aplysia californica | reverse complement strand
GTTGTTGCTGTTGTTGTTGATGTTGTTGGGGGGGAGGGGGGGCAACTTTCCAAAAATTGAAGAACGAATTATCTTTGCTTGGCGTTATTTAGAAGGCGGTTTCGACACTGCTTGTCAAGGCCATCCCGAGCAGAGAGGGATACAAGAGGGATACAAGAGGGATACAACATTCCAGCAGAAAGACCGAGATACTCGACAAAAATTCTCTCCACTCGGGAATCGAACTCGTGTCTAACAACTACACCACAGACGCAGGGAAATTGGGAATAATGACGATGGGAGCGTACGCCCTGGGGTTGCCTTCTTCACATTTTAGAACACTTCTAGTACGAAGATCTCTTTAAAACTTTCAGTATTTCTCAAAAAATCATTTTGACAGACTGCTATGCTAAGCGTACAGATCGGATCAACGAGTAAATTTCCTCTTTGGAAAATGGTGGCACAGAGTTCCCCATGTCGTATGGATAAGATGGTAAAACCCGACCTACGGATAGGGTTAAGTACTATTACAATTTACAATTACAAATGTGTAGACTAGAGAGAAGAGGCAGTGGGTGGTTGGCGGGTGTTCTGGTGTGGTTTGCTCTTATTCTCCTATCTAACATCTATGGTCTTTACCTCTCCCCCTTTTATTTCGTGTATTTGTTACTCTCTTGTAACACTTCTAATCTTCGGCACTTGTATGACTCAATTGTGTTTGCAAGTGCAGCAAGTGCCCTAACACTCTTACTGAAACATGAAACATATATGTGAGACATTGTGAATTGTGGTGAAATCAGGCGCTAGTCCAAATAATGAAATCGAAGACACAAGCATTTTTCTGTCCGCCTGGCAATTTTTATCGCACTTTTTTTTTTGACTCAGCACTTTTAAGGTCCATTTAAAAACACATTTTTGTGTGAATTTCACAGAAAAAATGTTGATTTAGGTAAAAAAAAATATAAATTTGCATTTTTTTAGTACTCTCAAGCTTGGAATTCGCCAAACTTTGGCGGACATTTTCTTGCTAATTTTACCTCTGAAACCGGGCGACCCCCACCTCCCTCAATAGTAAATCTTAATATCTCGACTTCTATTCATGATAAATGAGTATTTTTTTCACCGAAAGCATGACAAATGAACACGCTTTAAAATTGTATCAATAACTCTACTTGTCTCAAAACTGACGAGCGCCTGATTCCACCACATCATGACACAAATGGCAGCACAGATTGAACCATCTCTAACCACCCGTGCAAACATCCTAGTTTTCCCTTACTTTTTTTCCTATATATTTAAATCATTTTAAAAACCTCTGTCCAAGAGGGCCACCTGTTTAAGATGACCACTTCTCTCGTCGACAATTTCTGGTCGTTTTGGACGAGCTCGACCATAATATTATTTACACTACCATAATGGGTGGTTGACGGGTGCTCTGGTGTGGTTTGCTTCTTCTTTCATATCAAACATCGTTGCTCTTTATTTCTCCTCCTTTTTTTGCATGTATTTGTTACCCTCTTTATCTCTCCTCCTTTTTTGCGTGTATTTGTTACCCTCTTGCAACACTTCTAATCTTCGGCACTTGTATGACCCAATTGTGTTTGCCAGTGCAGCAAGTGCCCTAAAACTCTTACTGAAACACCAAGCATAAATGACAGTACAGGCTGAACCATCTCTGACGACCCGTGCAAACATCCTACTTTTCCCTTACTTTTTTCCTATATATCATTTTTTTTAAACCTCTGACCAAGAGGGCCACCTGTTTAAGATGACCACTTTTCTCCTCCTTCAATAAGTGGTCGTTTTGGACGAGCTCTACCATAATATTATTTACGCTACCATAATGGGTGGTTGGCGGGTGCTCTGGTGGGGTTTGCTTCTTCTTTCCTATCAAACATCTATCGTACTTACCTCTCCTCCTTCTTTGTTTTGTGTTTGTTACTCTGTTGTAACACCTCTAATCTTCGGCACTCATATGACCTTTTTGTGTTGCAAGTGCCGTGAAACTCTCACTAAAACTAAAACACTAACCATAAGCAGTGGACAGCTGGACTTTTGTTAAATATTTGTGGAGGGAGAATGCTTGTGAAGTTCACCAAGACATGAGAACTGTGTGTAGTAACGGGCCCCCCAGCCACATTCTGTGTGTTGCTACAACTTCTAACGAGATACCCAGAGGGACGTAAGTATGGCCGGCCACGTTTTATGACCCACTGAGATCACAGAGACGTCTGGTCTTAACTACTCCCTGGTGAGAACGTTTTGTTTCAACCGTCAGTGGTACATTGAGGGTGACGAGACGGGCTAATCGAAAGGGGTATGGGAGGGGTGGGGGAGACTAAAGGTGGTGTTCGTATAGAAATATATATATAGGCTTATAATATATAGTATGTATATAAATATATTCTATATACACATATATATATATAATATCGTATATTATTTATATTATATATATAATATATGTGTGTGTATGTGTGTGTATGTGTGTGTGTGTGTGTGTGTGTGTGTGAGTGTATGAATACTATATGTTAATGTCTATGGGTATGTATATGTATATATGTATATGTATTTATATTTAACATATTATATACATGTATATATAATAACGTGCATAATATATAATATATACTTGCATATATAATATTTACATGTATATATATATTGTTGAGTAAGCCTGATTCCCTGTTTGGACTTCTCTGTTGACATCAACCCCTTGACGCTAATATGACCTTATGCAGTTACGAGCTTCGTAAACTTGTGCAGACACAAAATGCACGTTACATCTACGTGATAGTTGTGAAGTGGTACAGGTTTAACGCCCCCATCAACACAAGTAGTTTATTTAAGAGGCGGGGCCTCCGAGTTTAACGTCCATCTCCGAAAGGACCTAACCATGTGGGACATTCGAGTAAAGTGCCTTTCCCAAAGGACAAAACATCGGACCGAACTGAGGTCAAAACTCATGTTACGCGATAACAATAATATATTTGGTCCTTTTTTGTGCTTATTCAGTAATATCAAACACTGACCTGAGCGAATGTATTCTTTCTGGATAAAAAAACGTTTCTCAAAGTCCTCAGTGCTGATCATACACAGAAAGATGCTTCAAACATAACACGGCAGAGCTGTACAAATCCACTAGCGTGTTTCACGTGAGACACAGTGTGATTGTGCCTATGGTTTCATGCTGTCGACTGTTTTTAATCACTGAGGACTCGCCCTTAAAAATAAAAAGCAAAGCTTTTGTCATTCAAACCCGATTTTTCAACTCATTTTAATTTATCTGAAACTTTCAAAGGCATAGAACAACAACTTACATGCCTACAATAAAATATGCAAATTTGTGTTGTTGATTTGAGTGTGATAATTTGAAATGTTTCGCAACATTGCCCTTAGTCTGCAGCAGCTGGTTAGTTAAAAATGTCCGCTACGTCTCTGAAGAGTTAAAATAATGTAAAATATTGCATAGCATAAAAATGATCATATGTGAGGCAGCGTGGAGAAATCAGGCGCTTGTCAGAATAATGAAAGTAAAGAAATTTACACTTTTCTGCTGGTTTGGCAATCTTTAAAATTAAAATTGTGCTTTTTAACTCAATGTCTTCCATGTCCATTTAAAGACCCATTTCAGTGTGAATTATATTGAAAAACGTTCATTAAAGGCATCTAAATGTAAATTGTCAGTTTCCACTGACTCTGAGGATTGGTAAATAACCAAACAGTGGCAGCCATTATTACACTAATTTTACCTCTGAAACCAGACGATCCCACCTCATTCAATCCCAAATATCTCGACACGTACTCAAGATAAATGGTTAATTCTTTCATCGAAGGCAAGACAAATGAACATGCTTTAAGGGGATACCAATAACTCCACAAGTCCAAAAATTGAAGAGCACCTGATTCCACCGCGTCGTGACACTTTAAAAAATGATCACTTGACTCATTACTATGTATCAGGATGTACAGTCGCAGGACAATGTTTTCTACACGTCATTCACTTGTCATTCTCCTTCCTCGAAACACGAGATAAGGATTCAAACCTATTCTTCTCAGCCCTTGTTCGGGTTGAGTAATTTTTGTTGTTCGTGGGAACTCCTTCGACCTTCCTGTCTCCTCGTGGTGAGATTTTCACAAAGTATCGGTCTCCACGGTTATAGATTATAAATTATAATATTCCTTTGTTCAGCCATTTGTCTGGTTACGGTGACTAGACAGACAACAAAGCTTCATTTACATCCAACTGAAACAGCGTAGAAGAAGGAAAGAGAAGAAACGAACAGAATAAAAAGCAAGAGTAAGGAAAAGTATCAGTTTCGTTCTGCTTCATAAGAGATAAATTTGATCTTTTAGATTTAGTAAGAGTTTTAAGGCACTTGTCACACAATGAGGTATGTAAGTGGTGAAAATTTGAGGTGTCACAAGAGAGTAATAAAGATAAAAAGGAGGAGAGGAAAAGACGATACATTTGGGATAGGAAGGAAGGAGAAAACCACATCAGTTCAACCACCAACCACCCGCTTTGATCTTTTAGGTAGGATTTTATGTTTTTATTCAGCTTTTACGTCCAGTGGCCTAAGTCAGAAACAGAATACAAACTAATCTTACAGTTACAGAGACTTCGGAGGAAATAATATGGAGTATACGTGACACACAAACCAACAGCATATTAGAAAATGGCAGCTCCTAAGAAACGCACTAGTTAATATTCTAAGTCAATACATAAGGTGATACAAAACTCCGTGAAACCTCTACTAAAACTAATCTAAAGTCTCATCTACAATGTCCATAAGTCATAAGTAAAACTTGTATCGTTTGCTGGAGCTCACACCCAAAACATATGATTATTCTACATACTTTTTTCTGTAAATGTAGATATTTTACTCCCCTCATCCACCCCCACCCCCCCCCCCCCCCAAACCGCCCAAAAAAGAAAAGAAAAAAAACTAAATTCATTTTATTTATTAAGAGGTGGGCCTCGACTCTGTCTGTCCGGGCCAGTCTGGTTTGAGAGATATACAGTGTCCAAGAAGAAAGATCGAGAAGTGATAGAAATTATCTCCATATAGATGTCGAACTTGGCTCACCTAAGCGTAACGGTGTGTATCCTAACCACTACACTATACTGTCGTAAGCTGACAAAACGCCTGTTTTTCATTGTTGCATCATTTTTTTATATTTGCTAAATCAGAGGCCAGATCAGTTATCCTACTTGTGTGGAAAATATCAATTTACACTGTTACTAGTTTTTGAATAAATAAGAATTCAAATTTCGGAGGAACACCTTTTTTAAATGATTACGCTGACAAATTTAAACCCCTCTATCTAGAAACTGCTGTGATTTTTTTTTAAGGCGTTTAGTCAGCTTAAGTCAGTATAGACACCAGTATTATGTTGAATTACAATGTACGTATTTGTTTTATCAAGTATTTAAATAATTCGGGGGGGAGTGCAGAAAGAAAAGCTTGACAAACTGAGAAGCAGAGCTAAAATCAACGAAAATAATTATATAATTATCGTAAGTGTCTCATTTTTTTTCTTTTATATTAAATGAAATCTTTGAACACTATGCTTTGCTGTTCCTTAAAAACCCCTTTACATGAGTTCACCCATGATGATCAAAACATTTTATGTTACAAGCATACACACAGATTTACTTATAAATTAGCTAGATCAATAATAGTTTCTCAATGTTCATTCTGAACGGCACACTTACTTAGAGCTATTAAAACTATTAATCCGTGCTCGAAAGTTTTTGTTAGCCCCGAGGCAGTATTATAGGAAGCTATGCTTTGCTTACGCTCTTCAATAACCCCTTTGTGAATCAGCCCTGTAATTATTCGCACAATTAAGAAACAAAAACTAAACTTTTGATTGAAAGTCGTGAAAGTGTGCTGACCGTTTAAGAGCAAATCCGAAAGCGGCACTTACATGACCAAAATTGAGTCGAAGGAGCCGTAAAACAACTACTCAATCAATCAATCAAGTCCAAAAGTTGTAACGAGTTCTTCCAACCTTCTACATGTATTACAGTTCGGTGAACAGCTGTGTTGAGAGTGACTCGCTTGCCTGGCTAGAGTGAAAGCGTAATAACATTTACAATTCTGTGGTTTAGAATCCAGTATGTATCTGCTCAGAGCAAACCAGAATCTTTGAGTATGTAGAAGAGATGTTTGTTAGCACGCGCGTATGTGTGTATGTGTGCGTGTGTGTGTGTGTGTGGGGGGGGTGCATGTGTGCATGTGCGTGCGTGTATGTGTGTGTGTTTGTGTTTGTATGTGTGTGCGTGGATGTGTATGTGTGTGTGTGTATGTGTATGTGTGTGTGCGTGGATGTGTATGTGTGTGTGTGTGTGTGCGCGTGTTTGTGTGTGCGTGCATATGTGAGTATGTATGTATGTGTGGGCGCGTGTATGTGTGTGTGTGTGTGTTTGTGTGCGTGTCTATGTGTATCTCTGTGTGTATGTGTGAGTGAGTGTGTGTATGTGTTTCTGTGTGTATTTCTGTTAGTATGTGTGTGCGTATAAGTGTGTGTATGTGCGCGTGTGTGTGTGTGTATGTGTGTGTGTGTGTGTATGTGTGTGTGTGTGTATCTCTCTCTCTCTCTGTGAGTGTGAGTGTGTGTGTATCTGTGTGTATGTGTATATGTGTATGTGTGTGTGGTGAAACATCACACCATTGTGCCTGCGTGGGGACAACACAGATTAATCTTATCTGATCCTATGTTATCTGATCCTATGTTATCTTATCCTATGTAATCTTTTCCTATATTATCTTATCGTCTGTTATCTTATTGTATGTTATCTTATCCGTGTGTGATGATTGTTTTAAAACTATTTGATCGTTAGGTAAGGTAAGTGTTTTATGGCGCTCGCAACTGCATATTACGTTTTATCGTTAAGATCAACGCTACAGTTTGATTAGAGAAAACAATTACTACGTCTTTGCCGCTCTACTCTGAATTGTTATATCCTGTAGTCCAAAATCCCCAGTTTGGCTGTTTTTACAGCTACAGACCATAACCTATTGAGCTGGGGGGGGGGGGGGGGGGTTCCCAGTAAGAGTTTGACGGCACTTGACGGCACTTGCAACACAATAAGGTCATATAGGTGCCGCTGCTGAGGTTTAAAAAAAACCGCAGAAAACAAAAAATTGAAAAACAAAAATAAGTTGTGACTCTAATCTCTAATGACCATGTAAGATTTTTTAAAGAATGTTACACCACAATTAACCCGGGGAAGTCTCATTTATTTCCCGTCGTACGCTCTGTCGCGTATGTTTTTTTCCCTATCCACCACAATATTCCGGAGGCCTAGGAAGTTGTCTTACTAACAAGGCAATCCCTAATGTCCAGATCAGAAAATGATAATAATAATAATAGATAGCATTTGCATAGCGCAAATCCCCGCTCAACAGCAAGCTCTATGCGCTTCACAATCTATACTATTACCCCAGCAGACCTGAGAGCATTCTGAAACAAACTCAACTTCCTGGGAAGCATACAGTGCAAGCGGCCATTTAAAGGCGCTAAAACACTAACAATAACATAACGCGAGAACAACTTTACTTTTACCTCAAAAAGTCTTCACCTCCACATTACCCCAGTCTCTATAAATATGTGTCATGATGCAGTGGAATCAGGCGCTCGTCAATTTCCGGACATGTGGAGCTGGTTCATTTGTCTCGCTTTTCGTGAAAAACTACTCTTCTGTCATGGGTAGAAGTGACGACTTCCAAACCTGAGAGGACTAAAAAAAAACTGCAAATTTACATTTTTATGCCCTAAATCAACATTTTTCTGTGAAATCCACACCGAAATGTATTTTTAATGAACCTTAAAGGTGCTAAGTCAAAGAACAAAATTTAGGTAAAATTGCCAGACTGCCAGAAAAATGCCAGTGTCTTCGATTTCATTATTTGGACGAGCGCATGATTTCACCACAACGTCTCACATAATGTAGTAGCTTGAATTATGTCGTTAAAACTTCCGAAAAGAATACCATACCTTGAGACTATAGTAAGCACAGCAATAGAATATCCTCACTTCGAGACAGCTGAGCTGGTGAGAGCATGCAGCAAGTATAAATAAAAACGACTTCGCTGTGCATTAACTGTTCACTTCTGTCGCTCAACGCGATTCGCTGCCAAAAATGTGTAACACTTTCAGGCCGAAAAAAAAGACCCGTAATAAGTTGAATATCGAATCAGCTGTTTTATAAATAAACCCCCGTGACTTTCTCTATATATATATCAAAAAACGGATATAAAAGAGGGCTGTTGCGCAGCCGCAAAGAAACAGGCATGTGTGTATAATATATCATTATTTATATAACTCTAAGCATTGGATTCTTAGTGGTACCACCGTTTACGATAAGCCACGCCTATTCTCTACCGGCGGCCACCACGCACGATTCAGAGATTGATTGATCGACTCGCTCCAGTGAGCGCACGAGAGCATGTTCGTATGACGCGTTCCACAAAATCTAGTGACGTCATCGCAAGACACGATTTGCACCGAATGATCCTATGTCGCAATTTCCTCTCTCACGCTCATGTTCTTTTTTTCTCTCTCTCTTTTAAGTTAAAAGACTAATGTATAGGCACATCCAATTTTAACCCACTCTATGTTAGTGAGTAACGCAGCACGCTCATAAAAATGACCTTATGCAGTTGTAAGCGCCGTAAAACACTTACAAAAAAAAGTAAAGCAATATGACGGTAAATAGTATTATATTGCTTGCTTCTGTCACCAACCAAAAAGCGTCTGTAGACATGCTATATGTACTTCAGGGTAATTCCCTCACCCCTCCCCAAATCGATAACTTAACAACATGCTGTGTCATACTCTTGCTGCCGTAGAAAACTTTTGGTTCCAATCTTTGCTTTCCTGTTTTGGACAAGGAAATGGGCCTGGTTGACTTTTGTTCCGTTTCCTTCCATTCACACACCCTCATAATTTATGGGTTTATTTGGCACCTGACATAATCCAATAGCATGTGTTAGTAACTCAGTTCCTTTTTCTGAGTCAGCCAAGATACATGGTGACGATTAGAGCAGAAGACAGTCAAATTCTATTATTTAAAAAGTATGAATGCCATAAATACGGGCAACAAAGATCGCTCTGTTTCTTTCTCTTATACTCTCTCTCTTTCTCTCTCCCCCCCTCTCTCTCTCTCTCTCCCTCTCTCTCTCTCTCTCTCTCTCTTTCTCTTCCTCCACCTCTCTCTCTTTCTCTCTCTCTTTATCTCTCTCTCTCTCTCTCTCTCTCTCTCTCTCTGTCTCTCTCTCTTTCTCCCTCTATCTCTTTCTAGCTATCATTATTGATCTCTGTATGTCTCTCTCTCTATCTCAGCATATCTCCCTTTGTCTCTTTCTCCCAAAGTCAGTAAGTCTGTCCGTCTCTCTCCCTCCCTCCTTTCTCTCTCTCTCTCCCTCCCTCCTCTCTCTCTCTCTCTTTCTCTCTCTCTCTCTCTCTCTCTCTCTCTCTCTCTCTCTCTCTCTCTCTCTCTCCGTAATATATAAACCACTCAGCAGAGAAAGCTACCAGACGTCCTCTATCGTACTCCTGTCATCGCTAAAAATATACATCTCAACTATGACCTGACATAGAGCCCAGCGGGGGCTCTCGTGGCCTAGAGGTTAAGTTGTTCGCCTCTATTTCAAAAGGCCCGGGTTCAAATCCGGGTAGCAACAGAAAATTTTTCTTCTCTAAAATTGTCTGTCGTCTGCTTTCTTCTTCACTTTCTGCCACCACCCTCCTTTACCCCCTCCTCTGGGCTCCTGACTCTGTCTGCAGCCAATCTACACCTACTCCTTGGCTCCTTCTTACTGCCGTCTTTCAACCACACCCCTGATCTTCTGGTAGGAAAGATCTACACCTAGCCTTCTCGGACAAGGGCGAAAAATCTCGGAGGTCCCGTGTGCAAGCTGCGCACGTTAAAGATCCCTTGGTGGTCTAAAATCGATAAGAATTTAAGCATCGGTCCACACCCGGGCAAAATTCAAAATGTCCTACAAACTGAAAATGTTTAATGTGTCCCAAGCGCTCATATGACCTTAAGCAGTGCGAGCGCGTAAAACACTTACCAA
>NW_004798187.1:12168-15239 GCF_000002075.1 Aplysia californica | reverse complement strand
AGAGAGCGGAGGAGGAATAGAAAGAGAGAGGTGTTAAGATAGAGAGAGTAGGAATGCGTTTGTGTGACTTTGTGTATAAAAAAACGAGTGAGAAGTAGAGAGGGAAGGAGGGAGAGAGAGAGAGGGGGGAGAGAGAGAGAGAGAGAGAGAGAGAGAGAGAGAGAGAGAGAGAGACAGCAAGAGAAAGAAAGAGGGATGTTTGAAGATAGAGAGGGTAGGAATGCGTTTGTGTGAGTTAATGTATAAGATAGAGTGAGATGTAGAGAGGGAAGGAGCGAGAGAGAGAGGGGGAGAGAACGAGAGAGAGAGAGAGGGAGAGAGAGAGAGTGAGAGAGAGCGGGAATGGGATGAGAGACAGACTGAGAGAGAGAGAGGGGGGACAGAGAGAGACAGGCAGAAAGAGAGGGGGGACAGAGAGAGACAGGCAGAGAGAGAGAGAGAAAGACAGAGAGAGAGAGAGAGATACAGCGAGACAGAAGGACACTCAGAGAGAGATAAAGAGGCAGAGAGACAAAGAGAGAGAGAGAGAAAGAAAGAAAGAAAAAAGACAAGCAGAAAAGCTGTGCGCTTTATCACTAAGGCCAGTCAGCTGAGAAAATAAGTCCCAATTTGCTCTCTCTCTCTCTCTCTCTCTCTCTCTCTCTCTCTCTCTCTCTCTCTCTCTCTCTCTCTCTGGTAAACAACTTTCCCACACTGACCACTGACCACTGAGTACTGAGCTTTGAGTACTAACCACGCGTCCCATGGCTGACCAGAGGACGAGCCAGAGGACAAAAATGGTGGACAAACAGATTAACTGCCAGGTGTATCGTTGGCGGGTGCCCTGGTGTGGTTTACTCAAGCTTTCCTATCAAACGTTTATCGCCTTTACCTGTCCTCCTTTTTTTCTTTAAAAAAAACATTTTTTTTCCTTAGATTTTTTTAAATTCAACTTTTTCTTCGGGGGGGCGGGTAGATATATGTTACTCTCTGGTGACACTTCTAATCTTCGGCTCTTACATGACCTAAGGGTGTTTCGAAAGCCGTTAACTTAAAACAAAACTGATTATAATAAAAAGGATAATAATAATAATAATAATAATAATAATAATAATAATAATAATAATAATAATAACAATAACAATAATAATAACAATAATAATAATAATAATATTAATAATAATAACAATATTATAGTAATATCTAGCTCATCCGTCAATGTCTGACGTTGCCATGCCAAAAAAAAATTGGTGGGTGGGTGGGAGGGGAGAAGATAAGAAACAAAACTAAAAAACAAAAATCTTAAAACACGGAACAAAACTAAAACAAAACTAAAGCTAAACTAAAACCCAAACTGAAGCAGAATTAGGATCAAAGGACACGCGGTTTACGGACGAACAGACCTCTCCATAACGTCGCCAGTGAGCCGTGCCTCACCAGAGCTCAGGATCCACGACTGGCTTAAAGACTTTTGTCTGATGCTAATCTGCTTAACTCTGGTCACTGTTTCCTGGGAGGATCAGCCGATAGAGATCGGGATTTGTCCTGTCAAAGCAAGTTGTCTCCCACTGCACTCGGTAGCACTGCACTCGGTTTCTGCTCTCGGTTAGTGCACTCGGTTTCATGCAAACCAAGGTCAAATGTCATGCGTTATGAAATTCAAGGTTCAATGTACTTTTAGTTTTAGCGGAGAGGGTTCACAGTAATATTGTATTACGGTAAACTCTCTGGTTTTAGTAGAGTTTTTACGGCGCTTGCAACTGCATGCATAAGGTCATAATTATGAGCGCCAATTCAAGGTATGCTGTGGAAGCTGTCCAAGACGGCTTCTTAATTCCGAGGAGAAAAATGGTTGTCTTAGTTAGTTGAACGTCTCACCGTTGTCAGTGTGATATGGGAAAAACAAAATTGTGAGGGGTAAGTGGGGAGATGCCTTTTTGTACAGGTGATTGTCTTGGACAAGTGGCAGTTAGAGTTTATTCCGGGTGGGTGGTTGGTGGGTGCTCTAATGTGGTTTGCTGCGCTCCTTCTTTCCTATCAAACATCTACAGTCCTGATCTGCCCTCCTTCTTTTTTGTGTTTGTTACTCTGTTGTAATACCTCTAATCTTCGACACTTATATGACCTGATTGTGTTGCAAGTGCCGTAAAACACTTACTAAAACTAAAAATATTTAAGGTTCAAGGTATTGTTAGTTTTAGTCGAGTTTTTACGGCACTTGCAACTGCATATTCAAGGTCATACGAGAGCCAGTTCAAGGTATGCTATGGAAGCTGCCCAAGACGGCTTCTTAATGTCGAGAAGAAAAATGGTTGTCTTAGATAGGTAGACGTCTCACCGGTGTCAGTGTGATATGGGAACAACAAAAAAGTGAGGGGTAAGTGGGGAGATGCCGTTTGTACAGGTGATTGTCTTGGACAGGTGGCAGTTAGAGCTTATTCGGGGTGGGTCGTTGGCCGGTGCTCTGGTGTGGTTTGCTGTGCTCCTTCTTTCCTATCAAACATCTACTGTCCTGATCTCACCTCCTTGTTTGTGTTGTTACTCTCTTGTAACACCTCTAATCTTCGACACTTATATGACCTGATTGTGTTGTAATTGCCTTAAAACTCTTACTAAAACTAAAGAGCTTATTCGACTGTATTTAGGGGCTAAGTGGTTCAAGGGCGCATTGTTAGTTCAGTTGGTACCATACTGGACTACAGAACAGATGACACTGGTTCAAATTCCCTAAGGAGTGTTCTTAACTTGGTTTGTTTTAGGGGAAATTATTTTTAGGGGGGGGGGCTACACCCCCAAAGTCAAAATTCGGCTCAAAATCATGGAATTTAAGTTGTAGGCATTTTTAGCTTCCTCAGCCTCTTCTACAACTATTTCATCGCATAAGAACCCCACAAAACCGTATTTTTTCCCATACCAGGCATGTTTGTAACCGCCATTTCCTCATAAAGTCAGTATTTTAATTTTCTTTATCGGCCGTTTTCTCAAAACGCGACTTTTCTCTATACTTTTTTGAATAACTCCACCATTTTTTATCCAATCTTCATGAAATTTTCACAGAGTGAAGAGAAAAGGTAATACTAAAATTTTGTTTG
>NW_004798187.1:9832-10931 GCF_000002075.1 Aplysia californica | reverse complement strand
GAACTAGTTTAAAGGCACAAAATATGCAATTTTCAGTTTTCAAGGACTTTTAAGCTATTGAAGTTTAAAAATTTGGCGGCCATTTTCTCATTAGTTTAGCCTCTGAAACAAGGCTACCCCACCTTTTTCTAATATCTCGACTTCTATTCAAGCTAGATGGATAATTTTTTCATTGAAAGCAAGGCAAATGAATAAGCTTTCAGATGATACCAATAGCTCCACATGTTCAAAAATTGACGAGCGCCTGATTCCACCACGTCGTGACACATTATACTTTCATACATATGCTGACCTATCAAAGCATTGTGGGTTTATTTAGAGTTGTCTCAAACCGTGTCGATGATGTTCACAACATATGTGATAATGATGCCCTTTAACCCTTTTCGTCCGCCCTGGAGTCATTTTGTGCCCCCAGGGTTGTATTCTTAACATTTTAGAATACGTCTAGTGCGAAGATCTCTTTGAAACGTTCAGTATTTCTCAAAAAACTCATTTTGACAGACAGCTATGCAAAGCACACGGATCGAATTAACGAGTAAATTTATCTCTTGGAAAGTGGTAGCACAGAGTTCCCCATGTCGTATGGATACGATAGTAAAACACGACGTACGGATAGGGTTAAGCGAAGTCTGTGTCCATGAGTATCTCAGTCTTTCTATCAGGATTTGTCAGATCTCACTCAGCCCGGGCTGTTTGTGACAGCTTGCAGGGCTATAGCTTGCCTCCGAAATTATTTAAGTGATTCAACGGGACGGTAAAACTATTTAATAGTTGTCACAGAGTTTTGTTTCGGCATATGAGTACAATTGGTAGTGCCAGGGTCCACTGCATTCAGGATCGTGTGAATCGAACCATAGTTTAAGGGGGTTTGTTGTTGGTTTGCTTTTGGTTTGTTTGCTTGGTTGTTTGGTTGTTTATTTGTTCGTTCGTTCGTTTGAATAAAGCTTGTCATTGTCATTGTCAGTGTCATTGTTTGTTTGTTTGGTTGTTTATTTGTTCGTTCGTTCGTTTGAATAAAGCTTGTCATTGTCATTGTCAGTGTCATTGTTTGTTTGTTTGGTTGTTTATTTGTTCGTTCGTTCGTTTGAATAAAGCTTGT
>NW_004798187.1:7534-8694 GCF_000002075.1 Aplysia californica | reverse complement strand
CACAGAAGACATGCGAGTAAGAAAACTTATTTATCGTTAGCTCCGTCTCTGTGTTGGGATTTTGTATCCTTCTCTGCCAGGGTCAGCTGTGTCAGACCAGATCGAAACAGCCTACCCTATACGTTCTTTACTACTCTGCGTGTCTGGAGCCTACCCCTAGTGATCTAAACTGTTGATGGAAGCGTAAAACTCACCTATTGCAAATTGCAATTAAAAAATATTTTACAATCTAGAAAAGAAGAGGAAAATCGCCTATTGCGAGCTACTGATTAATAATATTAGTTTTTGTGAACTTACAGCGTTTTCTAAATTAGTATCTCTTTAGTATTTGTGTATGTCAAGTTGTTTCTAGAGTTGATAGGGGTGTTAAACCCATACACTTACTCTCCTACAACTACATGTACTAGAGTGTATACATGTATACTACAATATTATTATGTCAGCTGTCACACACTTCTACAAGGGTGTATACGTGTATACTACAACAATACGTATATAACAATGACAATCTTTATTCCTCTCACAGAGAGAAATTTGTCATGGTCGTTTACGATGGCAGTGGAATGTTACAAAGGTTAGTGCACTCACGTTTTCACACAAGACAGGACATTAGTAATATATGATTTACGAGCTGAAACATCCCACTCCGTAACACCTCTCTCTCTCTTTCTCTCTCTCTCTCTCTCTCTCTCTCTCTCTCTCTCTCTCTCTCTCTCTGTCTGTCTCTCTTCAACACACACACACACACACACACACACACACACACACACACACACACACACACACACACACACACACACACACACACACTCACAGAGGGAGATAGAGAGAGGGGGTGGGGTAAACAGAGAGATTGGGAGAGACTGAGAGACAGAAAGAGGGAGAGCGAGAAAGAGACCGAGAAAGAGAGGGAGAGAGAGAGAGAGAAAAAGAGAGAGAGAAAGAGAGAAAGAGAAAGCACCCATCCTTTAAAGCCACTGGCTGTCTCTAACACGATGCACACCTTTATGATTACCACCAAAAAACAGGGGTAGTGTTGTGTTTCGCTTATCTGCCTTTCAGCTTACAGCGCTTTTAGCTTTTAGTCAAATTTTGCTTCATTAAAATGTTGACCCTCTCTGCAGCAGCTCTTGTCATAGAGACTACATCTGCTGTCCTCC
>NW_004798187.1:4136-6807 GCF_000002075.1 Aplysia californica | reverse complement strand
CCCCCCCCCTTTCGAATGCAATTCTTTGAATATTTTAATAACGACTCGTAATGATCTTGCGATTTTGACAGAGTAGAAGGCATATTTAGCTTCTGGTCTCATGGTCTTAGTAACTCAAAACGGCCAAAAATATCAGATAGAACTTTGTAATTCTGAGGTCACCAAGGGTCTCGGACTATGACAAGACACTATTCTAATAGAGACCTGGTAACTGCACACACGGCAAGTTTTTTAAAAATCAACTTTAGATTTTAAATGTTCGAAATTGTGTAGGTTTGACGCCCTTTACAACAGTGTAATGTTCTTTAAGAGGTGAAACCTCCGAATATAACGTCTGTTTCCGATAGTGAAGAGCCAGATTGCAAAATTCACGTCAAAGCGCTTCTCTCAAGGACACAAAGTGGGACCGAGCTAATCCTTCAATCCCTGGACTCACAAGCAACAAAGCACAAATTTGGACAAACAATGCCAGAAAATGTCTCATCAACCATCGCAAGTGCTTCGTCATGGTTAAAGTAGACAAGCGAGCGAAAGTGCAGGTGGTACGCAGTTCTAGTGACGTAAGCAGTTATGAAACAACGGAGAAGGCGATTACCACAGATATGAATCTATAAAACCCTTACGGATGACGTCACAAGGGTTATTTTTTAGGTCCTTTCGCAAGGGATTTTCCGTTAGTTTGCAGGCGCCCAGCAGTGGAACAGGGACTTTCCGAGAGAACTGCAGCCTTGACGATAATATGCACAGCTGGTGAAAGAAAGGCTCGTCGTGCATGACGATAAGCCATGATGCGCGTGAATGGGCGTTTGCCACAAAACAGTGAATGGTGTGTATATATGTGTGTGTATGTGTGTGTGTTTGTGCGTGTATGTTTGTGTGTGAGTGTATGTGTGTGTATGTTTTTGTGTGTATATGTGTGTATGTGTTTGTGGGTGTATATGTGTGTGTATGCATGTGTGTGCATGTGTTTGTGTGTGTGCGTATATGTGTGTGTGTGTTTGTGTGTATATGTGTGTATGTGTTTGTGTGTGTATAAGCGTGAGTGTATGTGTGTGTATGTGTGGGTGTGTTTTGCTTCTCTTTTTCAAAGGGGGGGGGGGTGCATGTGCGTGTGCATCTGTAGATTTAAAATGATCAGGCATGTTGCTTCTTGGCTCCTTCTTACTGCTGTCTTTCTGCCACACCCCTGACCTTCTGGTTGGAAAGATTTACACCTAGCGTTCTCAGACAAGGGCGAAAAATCTCGAAGGTCCCGTGAGCAAGTTGTGCACGTGAAAGATCCCCTCATGATCTAAAATCGATGAGAGTAGGCTTCGGCTGCCACCCGAGCAAAATTCAAAATTTCCAACCAACTGAAAATGTTTAATGTGTCCCGCGCACTCATATTATGACCTTATGCAGTTTCGAGCGCCGTAAAACACTAGCAAAAGAAGAAAAGACAAGTTGCAGGCTGGCAAATCAGTAAAACGGTTTTACGTTTGGCGTAGATGAGTGGGTGCACTTGGTTGGCAAGAATCACAATCACAAGCCTGTCGGTATTTATGTCACGAACGGTGGAATCAAGCGCTCGTCAATTTTTTGTTTGTTTTAGTAGAGGTTTTACGGTGCTCGCAACTGCATGATAAGGTCATATGAGTGTGTATGTGTGCGTGTTTGTGCGTGTATGAGTGTCGGAACATTAGAGGTGTTACTGGAGAGTAACAAACATAAGAAAGAAGAAGGGGGGTTGGGGGTAATGACGATAGATGTTTTATAGGAAAGAAGAAGCAAACTACACCAGAGCACCCGCCAACCACCCGCGACAGTTTTTGCACTTGTGGAATTATTGGTTTCATCGTAAAGCTTGTTTATTTGCCTTGCTTTTGATGGAAAAAAGTTATAGTCTATCTTAAATAGTAGTCATGATAATATATTTGAGATTGAAAGAGGTGAGGGTCCCTGGTTTCAGAGCAAAATTAGCAAGAAAATAGCTTCCAAAGTCTGGTAATAATATCAATAACTTGAGAAATCTTAAAAACTGAAAAATTGCAAAATTTTGTGTCTTTTCAGTAAAATTCACTTTGCAATGTGTTCTTAAATGGATGTAGAATGAGTTGGTCTAAAAATAGAAATTTTGAAAAAAATTGCCAAACTGCAGGAAAAATGCTTCTTTCTTCGATTTCAATATTTTGACGAGAGCCTGATTTGAGCACGATGCCTCATATTTTATATTGGTTCAGGACACACAAACGTCCTTGACTTCTCTCGATATTTACGTGCAAAATAATATTAGTTTGGTAATACGCAAATAATAAGATCAATAGCGTTGACTTTTTATCTACGCGTTTCCAGTAGAAAGTCTTCTAAGTCTTCTAATCAAAGAACGATTTACCTGTCTGCTATAGATCTAGATCTACGTGTGAGGAAAAACGCACACGGAGTAATAAGAATTGGTCTTTTTATGTCCAACTTACCCAGTTTAGATCCGAGTGAAAGCAATCAGGTTCGATCTATGGTGTAGGATTGTGGCCACTGACAAAAGAAACGAGTCTCAACGGTTGGGTTATCATAAACATCGGATACGGTGGAGTGGTACTCAGGAAGTGGCACGGCTACTATCCCCTGGAACTCCGTGGCTTGTTGATAAAGAGAATCAGAGAGAGAACATGAAGAGCGGAGGACGTGGGGGGGG
>NW_004798187.1:0-2188 GCF_000002075.1 Aplysia californica | reverse complement strand
CAAGCACGCAGGACCCTGTCTGTCAGAGAATACTGGTATGAAGTATGCAGTGTGGGTGTGCTTTGGAATAAAGCGAAGGACATCGACACAATTACAGTCTTTAGTAGTGCTGGGACAGACAGACAGACAGACAGACAGACAGACAGACAGACAGACAAACAGACAGACAGACAGACAGACAGACGGAGAGACAGACAGACAGACAGACAGAGAGACAAAATAGGGACAGAAAAGACGTAGAATAATATGACACTTTTTATACCTAAAGTACGTGGGTGGTTTGCGTGTACTCTTGTGTGGTTTGCTCCTTCTTTCCTATCAAACGTCTGTCGTCCTTATCTCTCCCCCTTCTTTTTCGTGTTTGTTACTCTGTTGTAACACCTTTAATCTTCGGCATTTATATGACCCAATTTTGCAAGTGCCGTAAAACTCTTACTAAAAATACCTAAAGTAGTTCGTATTAATATAATTTCTTTCGGCTTTAGTTCCATATTTTTACTCCGGAAGAGAAATTGCGTAGAAATATATTCGCTTTGTGATATGTCGATGAAAATGTTCCATTTGATGAAAATGTTCCATTTGATGAAAATGTTCCATTTCTTTTAACTTTTAAAGACCAAAGTGGACACAAAATAATGTTCGATCAGCAGTAGGTAACAAGAAATGTTGCAGAATAATTTCAAATTATTATTCACAAACCAGAAACACGAACTTGCATATTTCACAGAATGCTTGTTATAGCCTACCTTTTAATTATTTCGATTTTTTTTAAACAGAAGTGAAGTCAGAATGATTCAGGAAGTTATGCTTCTTTTCTAAACTGCCGACATTTTTAAAGGTACATTTACTTTAACGATAATACGGAAGTTATTATCAAAATTGTATTCTCAAAAATATGGACTCTTGAGACGTTTGCAAAGAGGTTGTTTTTGTGATAACAAATACATTGTTTGTGGCTGTTCTGTAAAAGTGCAAACACTGCATATTCTGTACTCTTAAAACAGATGGCAGCAAACTGTCCCAAAAATGGTTCGCTCTCAATGAGAGAAAAGTAAGCTATTTCTTTTAATACTCCAAGATCATCGGCGTCTGTGGTGTAGCGGTTAGGCGTTTCATTGACGCACACAATAAATGTGAAGCATGCTGACAAAATGAATCACTTTTCGGATTCAAGCCTTAAGAATATAGATACATCACGCTTATAGGTGAAGTTTTTACAATTTATAAGTATGAAATAATAAAAGACCGGTTATAGTTAAAGAATTTGGCATCAAAAGAAAATTTACAAATTGACCCTAAAGTCGATTTTTGGCCAATATCTCAATTTGTGGATTGCGAGAAGTAACTCATTTTGTCAGCACGCCTCACCAATGAGACCTGAGTTCGATTCCAGAGCGGGGAGAAATCTTTATCGAGCATCACCGTCTTTTTCTACTTCGATGTTGATTCCCTCTTAGAACCGAGTTGGTCTAGACATTCAGGGTCATAAGTCCGACTCTTAACAAATGGTATCAATTGTGTCGATTGGGGAGAGGGGGGAGGGGGAGGGGAGGGGGTTATTAAATCACCTAAAATAGAAATAAACATATTGTGTTTCCTTAGTTCTAATCTATTTATTCTTTAATTAAGCGCTGTTACTGCAAATATTGATTTTACTATTATAACGTAGGTCACTCACTCTATACTGTGTTGGAGAGTGAGCCCGATTCTCTGTAACGACTTTGCTCTTGACATCCACCCCTTGGAGCTCATATGACATCATGCAGTTGCGGGCGCCGTAAATCCTCTACTAAAACTAATTAACAAACTGTGTTGAAAGGATAGGGAGAGGAGGGGAGTAGAGGGAGGGGATGTGAGAGGGAGGGAAAGGAGGGGGGGAAGGTTTGGAGTAATGGATCCTAGACCCCTACAGCACACGAGCAATTAATATTCAACAGACATGGAGGCTTCAATACAGAGGACATGGGGCGTGTGACAGTCCAGACGATCTGGAGTGGATTTTGTCGGCTTTATTGGGCTGGCATGGATGGATGGGTCTGAAGAGAGCGAGATACGAGTGAGGATGTGAAGGAAAGAGGGGCGGGAGAGAAGACGGGATCATTGTGTGTGCAACAGCGGAATTTTGTTTTTATTTTCATTGTTTTAAATCCTTTTTTAAACTTTTTTTTTATTACACATTATTTATTTA
>NW_004798186.1:269578-271888 GCF_000002075.1 Aplysia californica | reverse complement strand
ATGCAGTTGCGAGCGCCGTAAAACCCTATACTAAATAAACAAACAAACAAAACAAAAGAGTAACAAACACAAAAAAGAAGAAGGAGACGATATTATTGTATTACGTTTGATATAAAAGACGAAGCAAACCACACCAGAGCACCCGCAAACCACCCACCTCCTTCAATTGATACATATTATAAAATTTACAAAACGACACGTCGTAGTTTGGTCCAACTCATTTGACTGAGAAATAGCAGCAGCTGTAAAGTATGTGTGTACAGTACACCTAGGTTGGACAACAATAAAATATTATTATGTGTGTACAATACAGTACAACTACGTTGGACAACAGTAAAATATTATTATGTGTGTACAATACATTACAAGATAGACAACTGTAGTAGAAGTGTGCACTAAACATAATAGGCAGGACAACAGTAATAAAGTACGTGTGCATAGGTTGGATTATCATCATCATCATCATCATCATCATCATCATCATCATCATCATCATCATCATCATCATCATCATCATCATCATCATCACTTAAAACACAGTGCAGATAGGGAGACTCTTGGCTGTTTAGTAGACTAAATATAAACCTAACCGTAGTATAGTACGTATGTACACTATACATATTAGGCAGGACAACAGTAATGAAGTACGTGTGTACACTATACATAATAGGTTGGATAACAGTAGTAAAGTATGTGTATAGGTTGGATCATCATCATCATCATCATCATCATCATCATCATCACTTAAAACACAGTGCGATAGGGAAAGTCTTGATTGTTTTGCAGACAGAAATATAAGCCACAACAGTAGTTAAAAGTACGTGTATACACGGAAGCAGGCCCAGTTTGCCACAGTTAGTCACAGGCCCAGTTTGTCTCAGTTAGTCACAGGCCCATTTTGTCACAGTTAGTCACAGGCCCAGTTTGTCTCAGTTAGTCACAGGCCCATTTTGTCACAGTTAGTCACAGGCCCAGTTTGTCTCAGTTAGTCACAGGCCCAGTTTGTCAGGCCCAGTTTGTCTCAGGCTTCGACTGCCCTGCATGAAGGAAGTTAAGTTATCACTGGCACTCTCAAAAAGAGTATATATTTATAAACGAATGATTGGTTGATTGTATGAATTAAATTATATTTCTCAATTATTTTTAAAGAAATAAAATTCAATGTTGAAATTTTGCAGAGCAATTTGCTTTGATTTGCATACAAAAAGGAAGAAATATTGCACATCACAAGCTTTAGAGGGACTATCTGTACACCACCAATGGGAAGGTGGAGAATAAGAACAACAACAGTGTTAATTAGTGCTGTAATTATAACTGTCATCAACACTCAAATACTTAAATGAAATTGGTCGCTTTCGAGGACAAGAGGGATAACTCAGATTTCGGGGGTTTCCAGAAACATTGACCTACACCAAAAGTAAGCATTGCCCTACCTATAGTAGACGTTTGGTTTTATTGGTGAATATATTTCTTTGGTTTCAGAGAAAATTCTCCTCGTCTTTTAAAGAAACTGAACAAGGGTCAAAAACTTTAACTTCGGTTTTCTCAAAACAGCATTTTTCGGGATAGCCTCCTTGTGCTTAAATGCGACCAACTGTGACAAGCTGGGCCAGTGACAAATTGGGCCTGACACAAACTTGGGAGCCCCCGTGTACACTATTATTATACATAATCGGTTGGACCACAGTATTATTATACTTGAACTTGCCTGCCTTAACTAGTAGTGTAGTCATGCCTGTCACAAGCTGCAGTGGTTCACTCACGTCAAGGTTACTGTTGGTCGTGGGAGACAGGAGCAGAAAACAAAAAGCCTGGCTCGGTCGTCTTCGTTGAGAGAGATAAACGGGTACTTGTAGTAGCGAGCGCCAAAGTGTGTATACACACACACACACACACACACAGAGAGAGAGAGAGAGACAGACACACTGCATTAACCTACACTACACGCACACCACAGAACACACTAACACACCGCTGTGCTCACAAGATAAGCAACGGCGGCAACCAAACACTGGTATCGGTATCTATCCCTTCCCAATTTATTATGATGATTGGTGGCGTGGACGCGCTGTCAGGAAAATTCCCGTCATTGAGAGACTAGGGAAGGAGGTGAATGTTGTTAGTTATTATTTTGCTGTTGTGTTGTTATGAGTCAGTCAACTCTGCCCGACGTGTCTGTACACACATAATGGAAACTACTTCCTTGTTCAACCAGCTTGGCGGTTCGTTGGAGGAGGGATCTTCGACAAAACACGAACGAACAAACGATACACTGAGCTTGAGTGACGGTGTCACACACACACACACACA
>NW_004798186.1:261613-268018 GCF_000002075.1 Aplysia californica | reverse complement strand
TATATGTGTGTGTATTTATATATGAGTGTGCACGTGTAGGGCGTATGTTGTGTGTGTACGTGTGTGTGTGCACGTGTGTGTGTATGTGTATGTGTATGTGTGTGTGTGTGTGCGCGTGTGTGTATATTTATGTGTGTGTGTGTGTGTGTGTGTGTGTGTGTGTGTGTCTGTGCCTGTGTGCATATGCGTTCGTGGTGAAACATCAAACCAATGTGCCAGGATCTGGACGATAAAGATGTACACTTCTCTTATCCTTTCTTATCTTATCTTATCTTTTCTGATCCGATCTGATCTGATCTTATCTGATCTTATCTGATCTTATCTTATCTTATCTTATCTTATCTTATCTTATCTTATCTTATCTTAATTGCAAAATGCTACCTTAGAGTCAAAACGTTATATCTAACATTATGGGCCGTTTTGAGTAACTATAAGACCATGAGTTCAAAAACCTTAGTAATAATAATCATGATTATTACATCTATGTTCTATCTGCTCTATCAAAACCGTACTATTATTATTATTCGAAGTCGCTATCAAGATATTTGAAGAATTGCTATAGAAAAAGCTTGAATATTAAATGTGTTGTGAAACTCAAAGTTTTGATGTCAAATGTATCAAAATACCGAGCAGATAAACCTACTCTGTAGTTGTACTATTGCGAAATATCTCGACTTATTAATTTTCAATATAGATGACTATAATAATATATTATTTAAATTAAAGGCAAGACAAGACACAAGACGAAATTGACGAGCGCCTGATTCCACCGTGACGTGACGCACATGGAAGAAGAAATCACGGAGTTATAGAGGCTAACGGATTCTAAAGGCTAGGACCTATTGTAGTCTTGAATGAAGCCAGCTACGCTCTTACGTCACCGTTACTATAAATAAACCCTGGGGCATTTCCCAGGGGCAGAGACGTGCCTGCACCGGGGAATCGCCAGGATCTATTTATAGACAAGGGCACACGGGTACAGACAAACACGCGATAGTGGAGAGGTGGGCAAAATCCGGATTAAATATCCGGATTACCGGTTAATTCTCAATGGAACATTATCCAAGTTTAGACTCCTAACCCTCTTTCCTGACCCGTTTGCTGAAGTGGGTGCATCCATTTGTTGTTGAAGTGAGGCTAACCCGTTTGACCAAGTGGTTCTAATTTAACGCACTTGCGGTTCATAACATTATTATTTTGCGAAAGAGGTGCCCTAACATTATTATTCGGATTTTGCAAAAGCGACACATTGCCCAGCCCTACACGTTATAAGTTTATAAGGATGGGCTCGGGTTGTTTTGACGGGTTGTTTTTGGAAGCGGGGTGGGGAGGGGTGGGAATTCAAGGGAGTTATAGAATTGGTTTTTCTCAGACCTGGAATTTCCTTAACACAACTTTTATCTCTGAAAGTGAAAGACCTCCTGAGTTCGGCGGGTCAACCACTGAGGCAGAGAGGAAGGGAAGTTTTATGTGCTGAGAAAAGTGTCAGTCGTTTTGCTAGTCAAATTACACGTAGTTTTGCCCGTCATCATCATCATCATCATCATCATCATCATCATCATCATCATCATCATCATCATCATCATCATCATTATCATCATCATCATCATTGTCGTCGTCATCGCTTAAAAAGCAGAGTAGGAGGGAGAGTCTTACTTGATTTACAGAAGAAAAAAAAATGTATATATTATACAATTTTTGAAATTTGTTTTATGGAATCGCCTCGACTTTTCGCCTTGCGGGCTATCATCATCATCATCATCATCATCATCATCATCATCATCATCATCATCATCATAATCATCATCATCATCATCATCATCATCATCATCATCATCATCAGAGTAGAAAGGAGAATCTTGCTTGATTTACAGACGACAGCAAATAAAAATTATAATAAAAAATAATGTTTTAAATTAAAATTTGTTTTATTTAATCGGCTCGACGTTTCGCCAGGTAGGCTTCCTCAGGAGCAATAACTGAAAGCAATTGAGACTAACAGGACCTTGAATCCTAGTTTAACGTCCGTCTCCGATTGGACAGAGCCATGTGGGAAGTTCGGGTTAAGTGCCTTAAGCGTTGTATGGTATCAGGGAAATGATAACTATTAATTGTGAGGCTGCATGGTGGAATCAGGCTCTTGTCAAAATAATCAAAGTGAAAAAAACTTGCATTTTTCCGCAGATTTGTGAATTTTTATCAAATTTGTGTTTTTTGACTCAAAACCTTTCATGCCCATTAATATTTGTGAGGCAGTGTGGTGGAATCAGGCTCTCGTCAATTTTTTGGCACATTGAGTTATTGGTATCATCTTAAAGCTTGTTCAGTTGTCTTTATTTGAATGAAAAAAATATCCATTTATCTTAAATACAAGTCCAGATATTTGGGGTCACCTGTTTTCAGAGGTAAAATTAAGATTAGTTATTTCCTTGCTTAAGAGTCTGTGATAACTGAAAATTATCATTTTTTGTGCCTTTAATCAACGTTTTTAAGAAAAATCCACTCAGAAATGAGTTCTTTAATCGGCATGAAAGGTGTTGAGCCAAAATACAAAAATTTTATAAATATACACAAACCTGCGGAAAAATGCAAGTTTCTTCACTTTGATTATTTTGACGAGAGCCTGATTCCACCACGCTGCCTAACATTTTTTTCTGAAAAACGTTGATTAAAAGCACCCCCAAAAAAATGTAAATTTTCAGTAGCCACGGACTCTTAAGCTAAGAAAATAACGAATTTTACCTCTGAAAACAAGTGACCCCCACCTCCTTCTTTCGCAAATATCTCGACTTGTATTCAAGATATATCTAAATGGATATTTTTTTCCTCAAAATAAAGACAAGTGAACAAGCTTTAAGATAATACCTAATAAAAACTCTACATGTCAAAAAATTGACGAGAGCCTGATTCCATCACGCTGCCTCACAATTGATAACAAGCTTGGCTGACATTGCAACGCTGCTCTTGTGCATTAAAAAAAAGTTTTAATTAAAAAAATCAAGAATGTTCATTTTAAGGAAATTACGAAGTTTCCTTGTGAATAATATCTTTAAATCAAGAATGTTCATTTTAAGGAAATTACGAAATTTCCTTGTCGGTAATATCATTTAATCAAGAATGTTCATTTTAAGGAAATTACGAAGTTTCCATGTCGATAATATCATTAAATCAAGAATGTTCATTTAAAGGAAATTATGAAGTTTCCTTGTGAATAATATCATTAAATCAAGAATGTTCATTTAAAGGAAATTATGAAGTTTCCTTGTCAATAATATCATTAAATCAAGAATGTTCATTTTAAGGAAATTACGAAGTTTCCTTGTCAATAATATCATTAAATCAAGAATGTTCATTTTAAGCAAATTACGAAGTTTCCTTGTCGATAATATAATTAAATCAGGAATGTTCATTTTAAGCAAATTACGAAGTTTCCTTGTCGATAATATCTTTATATTATAAAAGTATGTCCATGTTATACCATTCTTTGATTGAAAGCGTGCTATTATTAATTGTGTATTTGCTGCTGGGCTGGGAATGGTGAGGTGAAAGACAAAAAAACATTTGACAGAACCATTAAGAAAGCCAGCAAGATCTCTGAATATGATTCTACTAGACTTTATATAATGTATAATATCACAAGTATAGAAAAGATTAGAAAAAGCACTATGAACGACCCATCACACCCCTCCCCTTCCCACGCTCAATTGTCAGACAACGCGGCGGGAGATGTGTACCTCTAAAAACATAGAAAGAAAGATTCTGATATAAAAGAAGTATTTTTTATCATCTGGCACAAGGCTATTGTCAGAATAAACACCAATGTGTATTGCTCTTTCGAGTATGTATCTATGATAATACAACTCTAAAGGCCTTGTAATTAAATTTCTGAATGTGGTTGAATAATGCATGTGATGAGATATGCACATTTTGTCAACTTTATCCCTCTTTTCATATTGAATTTGAATGAGAGTAATATAGGCCTATAATTAAAATTTCTATGTATACCTGCATGTGTTTTTACGGTCCTGTACAGCAGTGAAAAATTTCCTTCTGTGATAATAAAGTATTATCTTATCTTATCTTATCTCATCTTATCTTATCTTATCTCATCTTATCTTATCTTATCTCATCTTATCCTTCAAGAAAGTGGGCCTAACAAGGAAGGTCTTAAGGTCACATTTGGATACGGGACTGGATGGAAGTGATTCAGTGCGAGCCAGGCCAAGGCGCTAATTAGACAGACACTATTCGGAGACGCACTCCTGCACACACAAATGCGCTGCTTTGAGGGGGTGTGAAACTGCGTTTTACTTGCTACAGATCAGACATATAGCCACTAAAACATTCGCAAATGTGAGGCAGCGTGATGGAATCAGGCTCTCGTCAAAATAATCAAAGTGAAGAAACTGGCATTTTTCCGCAGGTTTATGAATTTTTATCAAATTTTTGTTTTTTGGCTCAACACCTTTCATGCCTATTAAAAAACTCATTTCTGTGATAATAAATGTAAATTTTCAGTTACCACGGACTCTTAAGCTAAGGAAATAACAAATCTTTGGCGGTCATTTTCTCACTGATTTTACCTCTGAAAACAGGTGACCCCCATCTCCTTTTTTCGCGAATATCTCGACTTATATTCAAGATAAATGGATTTTTTCCCCACCCAAATAAAGACAATTGAACAAGTTTTAAGATGATACCAATAACTTTACATGCTCAAAAATTGACGAAAGCCTGACTCCACCACTCTGCCTCACATCATTTATGAGGCAGCGCGGTGGAATCAGGCTCTGCTTTTGACTATCAAGGAACCCGGAAATAGCAGGTCACCAGAGAGTGACAAACATACAAAAGAAGTAGAGGAAAATGACAATAGTAAGGATCAGGAAAGAAAAAGCAGCAGTTCCCTGTTGTAGATCAGGCACAGTTATAAGCGTGACATGAATCAGCCCATTTTGCACAATTCTACTATGCTTGAACGAGAAATGCCCCCCCCCCCCCTTTGGGAATGGCCTTTACTTGGTGTGGAGGCACAAAGCATTTTCATTGGTCAAGAATCTACTTCCGTTGGAGCCGTCTCTGAATAGACACTGCGGACTAATTATAAAGAAATTGATGCTAGTCTAACAAGAGTATCATAACATCAGGAAGGAGGCTCTCGTGGTTTAGAGGTAAATGTGATCGCCTCTCATTCAATAGGTTCCGTGTTCAAATCCGGATAGCGACGGGAAATTTGTTTCTCTGAAATGTTCTCCTTTCACATCCTTTCCTGCTCTCTTACAATGTTTGTCGTCTGCTTTGGTCTTCACTTTCTGCCCACGCCCCCTCGCCTCCTCTTCCCTATCCTCTGGGCTCCTGACTCTTTCTGCAGCCTTTCTACTGCCGCTCATAAGTTCCTTCTTAATGTTGTCTTTCAGCCATACCCCTGAAACTTATGGTTGGTAAGATCTACACCTAACCTGCTCAGATAAGGTCGAAAATCTCGGAGGTCTCGTGTGCAAGTTGCGCAGGTTAAAGATCCCTTTGTGGTACAAAATGGATAAGAGTAGTCTTCGACCGGTACCCGGGCAGAATTCAAAATTTCTGACCATCTGAAAATAATTAATGTGCCCCGGACGCTCATAATATGACCCTATGCGGTTGTGATAGCCGTAAAACACTCACCAAAAAATAAAAAGCCCAAAACAACCCCCCCCCCCCAAAACAAAAAACAAAAAAACAACAACCAACAACACCCCCTCCCCGAAAAAAAGATTTAAAAAAACCAAAAAGAAAAACAAAACCAGCAGGCCATTCCTTGACACACGACGTGAAGCACTTTGCTGTTTAGGGAACAAAAAGATACCAGTTGACACAACTTGATTATAATTTTTAGACATTTGTCTTTATTTCTTAGAGCTGTCTCATTCACAACGGGGAAAAAAATGTACGTCATAAGGGTTACGGGTACAACATGAAAGGATAAAAACCAACATGCAGATAACTTGAGAACGACAGATGTACGCCATTGGCCGATATTTATAGTAACAGCTATCTTGTTTGACGTCATTGAGGGATTCCCACTTTGTTGTCGTTCACGGTGGCAACACGACCGCAAAGCACTAATTATTGCAATATTTTTAAAGCCAGTAACTTACAGTGGCGTGGTGGCGGAGTGGTTAGTGCGCTTGTCTCCAAAGCAGAAAGTCCAAGTTCGAGCCTCTGTTCGGCCACGGATTATTTTTTTTTGGCTCAATGACGTCAAACAAAATAGCTGCTACTATAAATATCGGCCAATGGTGTACATCTGTCGTTCTAAAGTTATCCGCATGTTAAAAAGACATATTATTATATGTACATCGAATATATACGCATGCTAGATACTAGTGTGTATGTGTGTGTGTGTGTGTGTGTGTGTGTGTGTGT
>NW_004798186.1:258283-261439 GCF_000002075.1 Aplysia californica | reverse complement strand
TGGGGGGGGGGGCAAGTTAGGGTTAAAGTTTGTATTGAATCTCTATCTGTAACAGTGTCACATACCATACTTAGCATGTTCGTAATACACTATTGGACTTGGACACTCTCATACGCACTTTTTTCTACTAGTCAGATTCTGCCAATCTCATATAAATGAGATATAATATGTGAGGCAGCGTGGTGGAATCAGTCTCTCGTCAATTTTTAGACACGTAGAGTCAATGGTATTATCTTAAAGCTTGTTCACTTGTCTTTATTTGGATGAAAAATATCCATTTATCTTGAATACAAGTCGAGATATTTGCAAAAGAAGGAGGTGAGGTTCACTTGTTTTCAGAGGTAAAATAAGTTTTAAAAATGGCCGCCAAAGATTAGTTATTTCCTTGGCTTAAGAGTCCGTGATAACTGAAAATTTACTTTTTTTTGGGTGTCTTTAATCAACGTTTTTCAGAAAAATCCAGACAGAAATGAGTTCTTTAATGGGCATGAAAGGTTTTGACCCCAAAAAACAGAAATTTGATAAAAATTCACAAACCTGCGGAAAAATGCAAGTTTCCTCTCTCTGATTATTTTGACGAGAGCCTGATTCCACCACCCTGCCTCACATGTTGTTATTGTATTTCAAATGCCGGAGAGAGGGACTATAGCTCGTTCACTTTCGTATGACAGCGGATAAAACGGGGTTAAAACAAATCGCTCTTTTGAATCGTTCGGAGTCTTTGTACGCGGCCCTAAAAGTTAACCAACCAACAGAAGCTAAAAGCCCATTAATATCAAATCACTGCAAACTAAGGTTCCGACTTTTTTCCTTTGATGTAAGCCTAAAACGGTTTAAAAATAATGGGGGGATTTACAGCATACGTCTAAAACATTTTAAAATGTTGACACAGGTTCCTCAACACCTCACTTTTACCCACGACAATGAAACATGATTCAAGAGACGCGATGAGTAATTTTCGAGACTCACGTGGAGCACGTGGAGGCGTCTAGACAGCCATGGGGTGAAATCCCGGTTAGCCCGCTTGTCCTTAAAAAAAAAAAGTTTTTGTAACGCCGTCAGAGGACAGTGAACAAGCTCTCCACAAACAATCACCCTCCGATGGTGAACAAGCTGTTCGCGAACAATCACCCTCCGATGGTGAACAAGCTGTTCGCGAACAATCACCCTCCGATGGTGAACAAGTTCTCCACAAACAATCACCCTCCAATGGTGAGCCAAGCAGACGCACCCAGGACCACCAGGAGGGAAAGGACCAACAGGGGGCGCCGTTGTACCGGGTCCAGTTTGCAACCGCCTGACGTCCCCCTCTTTTGCAGGTCATGCTGTCTCGCCAACTCTCGTGTCAGGTCATCACATCTCGGCAGCACGGAGGCTATGTTGTCGGTAGACTGCATCAAGTCGTAGATCTCCAAAGCCGAGAAGTCGGCCATCTTGACGCTGCAGCAGACGGTGAAGCGTGTGACGTCAAAGGCTACATACGCAGGCGCTTCGCGCAGGTAGGGAAGGAGGAAGTGCGAGTAGGGCAGCAGGCCGCTGTTCATTTCCTCCGTGGTGGACTTGACTTGCGCGGAAATAACAAAGGTCAACAGCTCGTCGTCTGTCAACGCCGCCCTCTGCGCTCTCCCCTTCACCTCCCTGTAGGTGGATAAAGCACCCATGATTATGTCCATGAGATTCAGCACACCGTCCCGGTCCGACCACCTGCTGCCGGAGATCTGAATGTACAGGCCTGTGGGTCGGAGGCAGTCGTTAGCCAACTGTATCACACCAGGCAAACAGGTAAAGCTGAAGACACAGCTGCTGTTGGGCTGTCGCCGCTCGCAGTGGATGTTGTCCCATGTGAGTTGGTCACGGTCAATTGTCAAGAGCTTTAAGGAGACACCTGCCGACGTGTGGGAAAGCCTGGCTGTCAGCGCAGAGGTGGGATACCCTGACGGTCTCAGGTTCTGAATGGAACATTGCAACTTCTCTTTGAATGGACTCTCTGTTGAGGAAATAGGGTCTTCGTATGCTGTGGCCCATGTCCAATTTCTATAAATCTGCGTACTTTTAGAGGCCACGGTAGTGGTAATGGGAAAGAACCTGGTTGTCTGTTTGTTGGAAAGCTTGTAAAGGGCAGCACGACAAGCTTGCCGGCCGTGCTCAAAGAGCAGGAAAGCGCCTGAAGGACAAGTGCGGACGTTTTGCGGACAGCTGATCGAAAATTGGTGGACGCACGGCCTCCCCCCCAGCAGTTCGGGGTTCAAATATACGGCGCCTTGCCCGCCCTCAAAGGGTGGGAAGTGTCCGGATTCCAGCAAACCCATCAGCTGGGACACAGGAACGTCTCTGTCACTGGAATACCTGAAATATTACACATAACACACATGAAACATTACACATAACACACCTGAAACATTACACATAACACACATAGAACATTACACATAACACACCTGAAACATTACACATAACACACATAGGACTTTACACATAACACACATGAAACATTACACATAACACACATGAAACATTACACACTACACACATAAAACATTTCATATTATAACACACCTGAAACATTACACATTACTCACCTGCTACATTGCACATTACACACCTGAAACATTACACACATGAAACATAACATATTATAACACACCTAAATCATTACACATTACACACCTGCTACATTAAACATAGCACACCTGCCACATTACACATTACACACCTGCTACTTTGTTTGTTTTTGTAAAGTGTTTTACGGCGCTCGCAACTGCATATTAAGGTCATATGAGCGCGCGGGACACACCTAAAATTTTCAGTCGGTAAGAAATTTTGAATTTTGCCCGGGTGGCGGCCGAAGCCTACTCTTATCGATTTTAGACCACCAAGGGATCTTTTCCGTGCGCAACTTGCACACGGGCCCTCCGAGATTTTTCGCCCTTGTCCGAGAAAAGGCCAGGTGTAGATCTTTTCTACCAGAAGATCAGGGATGTGGCAGACACACAGCAGTAAGGAGGAGCCAAGGAGTAGCAGTAGAAAGGCTGCAGAAAGAGTCAAAAGCCCAGAGGAGGGGGCAAAGGAGGTGAGGGAGTGGGGGCAGAAAGTGGAAATGAAAGCAGACAACAGAACATTGCTAGAGAGCAGGAAAGGAGGTGAAAGGAGACAATT
>NW_004798186.1:249873-254642 GCF_000002075.1 Aplysia californica | reverse complement strand
GAGAGAGAGAGAGAGAGAGAGAGAGAGAGAAAGGAAGAGATGGAGGAGGACAGACAGCAGTGCAGACGGAGGGTAGTGAGAGTGACAGGGATGGTGTCGTCGAAACCGCCATGAGTAGCCTACCGTAGGCCTACTTAATGTATTCATGGGTCAAAGTCAAAGGTTCAGCCAATTGTAGCCCGGTTTACGCCCTGCGTGTAGTCGCATATTTTTTGTATATCAATATCAAGATAAAAAATCATGAAAGTATTTAAAGTAGATTTCTCCTGCAGTGGATTTAGCGCGCACGCCGAAGAATGAGTGTATTTTGTGCACAGTGTCTATATGAGATCTAGAATCTAGATCTAAATCGAGATCAACAAGAATCATGAAATTAAAGTAGAATCTAGATCTGTGATGTTTCGATAACCTATTGAACATTGAAAGTGGATTTTTCTTGCTGTTCATTATAGATTCTAAGATTAAGATCTAGATCTAGATCTAGGCTCGAATCCCCGAACCCGCAACCTCACGAAACCAATCCACCAACCAAATAAACAAGCAGACAAACAAACAAAGTAATACTAGACAAACTGACAACCAACTAACCCCCCCCCCCCCAGAAAAACAAAAAGAAAGACATACAGACAAACAAACAATCACATTTACAAACAAAACGACAAACAAACAAACAAACATACAGGCAGACAAACAGAAATACAGACAACTACCGGAACACGCTCACGAATAAGCGAACAGAAAGAAAGACAGACAGAGACAAACATACCAACAGACTGACAGATGACGTAGTCGGTCTGCCCGGCAGACATACAATCAAACAGACAGACAAATAGACAAACAAACAGACAGACAAACAAATAACAAACACAAAGACAAACAAACAAACAAACAAACACACAGACGTACTCGATCTCCCCTGCCTACAAACAAATAACAAACACAAAGACAAACAAACAAACAAACAAACAAACAGACGTACTCGATCTCCCCTACCTACAATCAAAAAACCCACAGACAAACAGGAAGACAAACATCCGAACAAACAAACAAACAAACAAACAGACAAATAGACAAAGAAACAGATAAACGAACAAAAATACAAACAGACAAACAGACAAACAGACAAACAGACAAACAGACAGACAAACAAACAGATAAACAAACAAAAAGACAAACAGACAAACAGACAGTCAAACGAACAAAATGACCAACAAACAAACAAATAGACAGACAGACGACCTACTTGATCGTCCGTGCGGACATTTGGTCAACACGAGAGAACCGTAGATACAGTCGGCCACGGGAAGTTGTAGTTTTAGGTAGTGGCGTAAATACTTGTCCATCTGCCTGTGACATTGAAAGCTGAAGTCATGGCAGCAGTCGCCCATCACGTGACAGAGGGAGTCACAAGAGCACTGTTTGGTCGACCGGAAATACGGGGCTGTTAATGAGATGTCATTATCATCATCGTCGTCGTTGTCGTCATTATCATCATCATCATCATCATCATCATCTTATCATCTTCATCCTCGTCGTCATAGTTGTCATCGTTACAATCAACATCATCATCATCATCATCGTCGTTGTCGTTGTTGTTATCATCATCATCATTATTATTCTTACCGACATCATCATCATCATCATCATCATCATCATCATCATCATCATCATCATCATCATCATCATTAGCCTCATCATCATCATCATCATCATTATTCTTACCGACATCAAAGAGAGCTGGCAAAACATTAGGGTCAGGAGAGTTGGTGAGTGGCGAGATATTGGAATCAGGGCCAGTTTGGGAGCTGAAGAAGGCTTGCGTACATCGGCACTTTTTCGATCTAATATGGCAGCGTGGTGAAATCAGGCGCTCGTCAAATTCATGAAAGTGATGAACTGGTATTGTCCTGCAAGTTTGGGAACGTTTATCGACCTTTTGCTATTTGGCTCAACACTTCTCATGCCCAATTAAAGAACACATTTCTGTGTGGATTTTACCGTAAAAACGTTGATTAAAAAAAATTAGATGTAAATTTTAGGTTTCCAAAGACTCTCAAGCTTAGGAAATAACTAAACTTCGGCGGCCATTTTCTTTTTATTTGTACCTCTGAAACCAGCGACCCCCACCTCCTTCAATTGCCAATATATTTACTTTTATCTAAGATAAATGGATGTTTTTTTTCTATGAAAGGAAGGCAGATGAACAGGCTATATGATGATACTAATAACTCCATATGCCCAAAAATTGACGAGCGCCTGATTCCACCATGTCGAGACACAAGTGTGTTGTAAGTGCTGTAAACTGTTTTAACATAAAACAATGCAAATGTATATGATGGTGGTGAGTCTGTTGTTTTTGGAAATTGAGATGATAAGGAATCGAGGTTGAAATCAGGCGCTTGTCAAAATAATGAAATTGGAGAAACGCATTTTTTTCGGTCGACAGGCAAGATTTAGTTTTATCGAATTCTTTTTTCTTTATTTTTGTTTATTCATTATTCCATTTGTTCTATCTAAAGAATAAAACAATTAATTTTTTATGTTTTGCTCAGCATGTTTCATATGTCCATTAACAAAGGCACAGCACGGCAAATAGATTTGGAGTGTTCAAGAAATTTCAAGCTTTGAAAGTCACACGGAGTCGAAAACTGTGAAATATCACACGGATTCGAAAACTTTGAAAGTTACATTAAGGACTCAAAAACTTTGAAAGTCACAATGTAAAGACTCTACAGCTTTGAAAGTCACAAGTACTCGAAAACTTTGAAAGTCACAAGAACTCTAAAGCTTTGAAAACTTTGAAAGTTACAATGTAAAGACTCTACAGCTTTAAAAGTCACAA
The DNA here is from genome assembly GCF_000002075.1 of Aplysia californica. Classification (NCBI taxonomy): domain Eukaryota; kingdom Metazoa; phylum Mollusca; class Gastropoda; order Aplysiida; family Aplysiidae; genus Aplysia; species Aplysia californica. The sequence goes on along the minus strand of NW_004798186.1, from coordinate 251,800 downwards.
AGACTCGAAAACTTTGAAAGTTACAAAAAGGACTTTAAACCTTTGAAAGTCAAAAAGACTCTACAGCTTTGAAAGTCACAAGGACTAGAAAGCTATGACAGTACAAGGACTAGAAAGTTATGGAAGTCACTAGAAAGCTATGACAGTACAAGGATTAGAAAGTTATGGAAGTCACTAGAAAGCTATGACAGTACAAGGACTAGAAAGTTATGGAAGTCACTAGAAAGCTATGACAGTTACGAGGAATAGAAAGCTATGGAAGTCACCAAACTTTGGCGGTCATTTTCACCAGAGTCTACATATGACTCCTATCCCCTTCAATCACACATTTTCATATATCTATATTCTATTCAAGATAGATTAACATTTCTTTATCGGAAGCAAGATAACTGAACAAAGTTCAAGATAACAATACCAGTAAAGTAAAGTTGTTCCCGAATCCGATCCGGACTTTGGGGACTGCTCTGTTATTGAGACATATTATGGTGGTAGTGTGGCCTGTTCCTTTCCACGCTGCCTCCACTTCCCCAACTCGAAGTCAGGTACTCATTACTGCTAGGTGGGCGGGAGGGGGCGAAAAAAACACCCCTTGTCCGAACGGAGGCTGGAACCCGGAATTTCCGCTTCAGAGACGACCCCACTAACCGCTGCGCCATCGCACCCTACCAATACCAATAAGTTCATATATAATAATATTAGGCTATTTCCAAGAAACTGACGACGAGCGCCTGATTCCACCACATCACAGCGACTCGACTCAAATGCGTAGAACTGTTAGGACTAGCACGATAACATCATCTCCCAACTCGTTGCTTGGTTGTTATTGTTTTGGGGTTTTTTACGTGTTTTTTTTAAATAGCGTTTTACGGCACTTGCAACACAACCATTATTAGGTCATGCTTGTGTAAAACGCAAGAACAACAGACACCATTGCTGCAACGCAAAAAATTGTGAAGTGGAGGTTCATGATCGCCCTCGCCAGTCGGCAAGGCACCGGATGGCGATGTGTAAAACGATCACCAGACAAGAAACTAATACAGAGATGATGGGGCAAACAAGACAACTTACATCTCTTGTCCTTTGTAGTTTGTCCGCAGGATAGGAAGCACGACATGCGCCTTTCTGAGCAAGACGTCTCTAGAGATTTTATTAGGTCCAGACAGAGATTAAAACTGGCCTCAATTTCTTCACTTGTAGATACTTGTACTGTGGAAAAAAACCCATCAAGTTTAAGTTAACACATCAAGTAAACACATCAAGTAAACACATCAAGTAAACACATCAAGTAAAAGTAAACACATCAAGTAAACACATCAAGTAAACACATCAAGTAAACACATCAAGTAAAAGTAAACACATCAAGTAAACACATCAAGTTAACCCATCAGGGAAAAGTAATCATAATAAGAAGATACATCAAGTTGACGCCTTGAGCAAAACTTAACACGTAAATTAATACCACCCGTACAATTCAAACGGTTGAAGAATATGAGATAGCTGTGTAAAAGTGAACATACTACATTCATTATGTTGTTCCTTTCAGCATGTTGGTATAACACTGCTTTAGTAAACAGGCAGGAAGGATAATGAAGTTTGATTTTAAATCATTATCATTGGGTGATACGGCGCGGTGGAATCAGGCTCTCGTCTATTTTTGAGAGTGAAGAGTGTTATTAATGTCAGCTTTGTGGGTGGTTGGCGGGTGCTCTGGTGTGGTTTGCTCCTTGTTTGCTATAAAAAAATCTATCGGCCCTATCTGCCCTCCTTCTTTTTAATGTTTGTTACTCTCTTGTAACACCTCTAATCTTCGGCACTTATATGACCTTATTGTGTTGCAAGTGCCGTAAAACTCTTACAAGAAAAAGAATGTCAGCTTTATAAATACTCTCTCTCTCTCTTTCTCTCTCTCTCTCTCTCTCTCTCTCTC
>NW_004798186.1:247141-249445 GCF_000002075.1 Aplysia californica | reverse complement strand
CTTTAGTGTTTCCTTCTCTCTGGCCTTTGCGATTTGTACTCACTGCTCCTTTAAATGTTGAGACATGTATGTACGCACTTTAGTTTTCATAACATGTGTATATCTAGATTCTTGCCAGTTATTTTTGTGAATGTTCCTGAGGAAGCCCGTTGAGGGCGAAACGTTGAACTGTGTATAATATATATTTTTTGGAAACACAACAAGGTCTTAACTGTTTTGATACCTTCTTTATACAATGATGATGATGATGACTCACCTGGACGTGCCGAAATTGCGAATCGAACATTCTGCTGCGAGTTGAGACCAGAGGCCAGGGCGCATGCGCAGAGAGAGACGATGAGGAGGGAGAGAAGGGGGACTGGACAGGGTGATGACGTCATAGCCCAGGGGAAATACGTCATAGCTCTCTCGTCCACCTGCACGTCTCACGCCCGTCAACGTTGGAGGCTTCCTGTCGGGGTACAAACAAGCAAACAATCAAACAAACAGACAAACAAACAAACAAACAAACAAACAAGTAATCCTGTCAACGTTGGATGGAGGATTCCTGTAGGGGTACAACCATACAAACAAACAACCAAACAAACAAACAAACTTCGTCTTCATTGCACTTTACATAATAAATAAAGTTGTATCTCATTACAATATGTTGTACTATAGTAGATTTGGCTGAAATAAGGGGGAAAAATGAAATTAAAGCACTTGACCTAGATCTAGATTATTTCGTTCTCAGGAGAGCTATAAAAAGTTTAGGTCAGACCTAGCCAAGGACGTGTCCAGATCTACATTTTCACTGTCTTCGTTGTAAAATTAACTTGACCTAGATCTAGATTTACATCTCGATCTATGTTGCTTTGACTTTCCTGAAACAGTGCTGTAAATATGAAGCTTAATCTACCCTTCGCTGTTGAAAGTTCTGATGGCCCAATGAACAGTGTGTCTGTGTTTGAAGACAAACCATTATTTTGTGAGCGTGGGTTCGAATCCCAGTCTCGGAAGTTGTTTTTTTTTCTTATCTTTTTCTCATCCTCCCAACTGACCAACAATTTTCCCCATAATAGTTATAATTTGTTGCTTTTAAGTGTTTTTTTAAGGAGGTAGATAAATAAATAAATCACCTGTGTGTCAGTTGTTCTCATAATCTCAACACACTGGGCTAAAAATAGGTTCAGCTGGTCTGACATCGGTGGACGCGGATCTTTTTGAGTCGGTTCTACATCATGCAAAAACTTCGTACATCCTGGCCTGGAAGTGATCTCATTTTGGTGGACGCGTAGCCTAATCGGTGGTACAAGTTGCCCTGTATTTTGAAGGTTGGACTGAAGCCCTGTTTAGCTTGTTCACTGCATCAAACTGAAGAAAGGGCGAGAGCCTTATTGTATGAACTACAGTGTGGTAAGGAAGAGCTGCCGCTCTGTTTAACACCGTAAAACATTTAGTTCTTGAAGGGGGTGCGGGAGGTACAGGTATACCAACTTTGCCCTTTTGGCAGCACAATGTTTTTCTATCTTCTCTCTATTTTATGACATTGCAATGTTCACAGACGGCACTGAATTCACAACGGTCAAACGTCCGTAATCTCCGATCTACTTCAGTTTTACTAAAGGGCTGTGTGTAGCACGCTAAGGCCAACGTTGACTCATTCTTTATTGGCCTAGCACGCTCAATGTGTCCAGATTCTGACAATTAGAAGATAACTTCTGATTGATAGTCGTCTTTCTCCGTTTCCTCTCGCTTCCACCTCTGTTTTGTGGGGTTAAACAAACTCTACGTTTAGGGAAGGGGCATCTTACTGTATTATTGACTAATATTCCATGGGCAAGTTTACTCCGAACAGATCTCGATCTAGATTGACATCTTCTTGCTAACTACTCCAAATCAGTCTTTAGTTCTGTACTCCAAATGCATCCAGGATATAATATATAGAGATCAGGATCTAGAACCATGCTCTATAAAAAGCTACGCAGAAAATACGCTCCAAATTTGGAAAACGTCAATACAACGAAGTGCACATTTTGTGGGTTCAAACGAACTTAGCGTGTTGGGGACATAACTACACCCAGATAGATATCTGTATCTAGAAAAAAAGTCAGTGAAATGAAGTTTGACCTAAAGTACCCATCGACACTGCGAAGCCCTCATCCAAAAGGAGTTTGATATCGAGATTCTAGATCTGAAAACAGTAGAAGCATCTTTGTAAACACGAAGTAGAACTCTGTGGCACACATACAACAACGCACAAACCACAGTTCTGTTCTTGCCGACAACTCCAAATCAATCTTGAATTCTGGGCTCCAAATATAT
>NW_004798186.1:244723-246956 GCF_000002075.1 Aplysia californica | reverse complement strand
AGAGAGAGAGAGAGAGAGAGAGAGAGAGAGAAAGAGTAGAGAATCTTGCTCTATAAAACAAAAACCACGCGCCAAATGTGCGCCAAATTTTGACAAAATCGCCACAACGAGGGAAACATTCCGTAGATTTAAATGAACTCAGCGGGTTGAGGACATCATGACTACACCAAATGTATCTAGAAAAAGTCAGTACAATGAAGTTTGGCCTAAAGTATCCATCGACACTGTGAAGCACACTTCCAAAAATGAGTGTGTTGCATCATGGTGAAGTCAGGCGATCGCCAATATAATGAAATTTTGTGCGCGTTCGTTTTTGAGCATTTGAGTATTCTCTTAAATCTTGTCCATTTGCTTTGCTTTTGGTAAAAAAAAATCGCATCAATAATTAAAATTTATCTTGAATAGGAGTCGAGATATACACGATTGAAGGAGATCAAGGATGTCGCCTGGTGACAGTCAAAAGGGTTGCATTAGCGAGAAAAATGGCCGTCTAAATTTGGTGAGTTGCAAAGCCTGTAGTGAGCTTGCAGACTGAAGATTTAAACATTGTTATATATTATTATAATGTGTTACCTCCAAAGACAATCAGAAAACGACAAATACAGTTTTTGGGACACCTGAATAGACATAAAGGTCTTGAACATCTAGCTCTCACTGGCAAAATTGAAGGCAAACGAGGCAGGGGTAGGTCCAGAGCGACCTACATAGGGAACCTAAACAAATGGGTAACGGGGAAAGCTCAGGGAAACGTAACTTTTTAAAGAGCATCCGAGCAAAGAGATGAATGGAGAACCATGATAGCCGATGCCTGTCGCAGATCTGGCACAGGATGACAATGATCTGGGATCAACATTTCTCAGTATATAGCCACGCAGGAATGTCATGTAAAAAAAAAATCAAAATTAAAAGGTGCTTTACCCACAAACAAAACAAAAAGTTATTCGATGAAAGTTGCCCAGCGAGGGGGAAACTAGCATTTTCTTCTACGTCTCTGTTTTGTGAGGTGCGCTGACAAAATGAGTTGCTTCTCGGATTTTAGCCCGAAGGAAATATATGCGTCAAATTTATAGGTTGAAATATTTAGAACTTATTTGTATGAAATTATTAAAGACACGTAAAACTTGAAGAGAATGGGATTGGTTTAGAATTTACAAATATTAATTATGTCTCTTGTGTCAATGTTTAGCTAAAATTTTCATCTTTGATTGCGAGAAGTAACTGATTTTGTCAGCACGCCTTACAATTTTATACTATAAAACAAACCAAATGATTTTTCTAATTGCTTCAAGACAGTGCTGTTCTTCCCCAAGTGGAGCCTTGATCATCAAAAGCAGCAGCAGCAGTAGCAGCAGCAGCAGCAGCAGCAGTAGCAGCAATAGAAGAAGTAGCAGCAATACTAGCAGTAGCAGAAGAAACAGCGGCAGCGGCAGCGGCAGCAGCAGCAGCGGGAACAACAAACAAACCTGTAAACTAGGAACTGGCTGGAGTGACAGCCGTTTATATGACACACCTCATTCTCCGTCTCCTGCTACTGGTACACGCTGAACTAGTTCCGACCAATCCGCGTATCTCACAATATCTCCACTTTTATATTCTGGGTTTTTCCAATTTTTTATTATTATTCATGTTTGTTTCGTTTTTGTTTTCTTCTTTTTTTTTTTTTAGCTTAGTAAAATTTTGACACGCTCGCAGCTGCATAGGTCATGTCGTGTCATGACAGGGTGGAATCAGGCGCTCGTCAATTTTGGAGTATATGGGTTTATTTGTAGCATCTTATAGCCTGTTTATTTGCCTTGCTTTTGACATAACAACTATCCATCTAGAAGTCAAGATATTTGGGATTGAAGAAGGTATATATACTCGTAGGTGGGGTTGCCTGGTTTTAGACGTAGACTTAGCGAGAAAATTGAAACCAAAGTATTATGCCGACTGGCATAGAATCTAGCTAGAGTCCTTGGAAGCTGAAAATTTACACTTTTTTGTGTATTTAATCCACGTTTTCCAGTAAAATCCAGACAGAATATGTTTTTAAATGGACGTAAAAGGTGTTGAACCTTTTTTTTTTTAATTCTAAAAAAATTCCCCATCCGGTGGAAGAATACTGGTTTCTTTGATTTAATTATTTTGACAAGCGCCTGTTTTCACCGTGGTGTTTCTCATCATTATAATTATTATTATGAGCGCACGGGAAACAAGTTGGTTCTTTTTACATTAGTTCACAGCACGACTTTGG